>NW_028258327.1:27635900-27795622 GCF_053883595.1 Heterocephalus glaber
TTCTTTATGGCTGAGTAGTGTGAGGCCTGAGTGACTCCATTTTAAAATTTGGCCCCATCTTAGAGTAAGGTGGCCTGGACATAAATTCTAGTTCCAAGAAAAACCACAAGATGTACTTTGGCCACCTGCCTGTGATAATGTTCAGCAGTCCCCTAGCAACTAGCCTAGCAACAGCTAATCAGTAGCTGCCTCAATGTCCCAGATGCTCTTCTCGATGACCTGCAACAGCTAATCAGTAGTTACCCCAATACCCCAGTATCCCAGATGTTCTTTTCAATGACTTGAGCAGCCGTTTGCAGTTCAGCGTGCAAGGCACAGCCAATCAGGTTTAAACTTTCAAAACTTGCTAAATGCTAGCCAATCATGTGATTTGTGTGTGATTTGAAACCCCACGCCTTTTTGAAAACCCCGCGCCTTGCTGTAACCTCTATAAAAACCCCTGGTGTTTTAGAGTCGAGGCTCTCAATCCTGACCCGCTGCGTTGGTGTTGGATGAGAGTCCCTGCTCCAGCTTGAATAAACGACCCTCGTGTGTTTGCATCGGAATCAGCTCCTTGGTGGTCTTTGGGGACCTTGCGATCTGGGCACAACAAGTAGTACTCCATTTTACATAAAAAAACACATCTTCTTTATCCAGCCTCCAGTTGATGGACATTTGGGCTGTTTCTAAATTTTAGCTATTACAAACTGTGCTGCTATAAACATGGGTGAGCATATATCACTGTGGTATCGTACTTTTAATTTTGAGAGGAGGATACTCAGCAGAGAAATAGCTGAGTAAAATGGAACTTCTAATCCTAGTTGTTTGAGGTATCTCCATATTGGTTTCCACAGTGGTTACACCAGTCTACACTCCCATCAACAATACTGTTGGGATTTCAATCAGGATTGCATTGAATCTGTATAGCAGTTTTGGAAGTACGGGCATTTTCTCTATAATTGTTCTTCCTACCCAGGAACAAGGGATGTCTTTCCATTTTCTTATATCCTCTTTGATCTCTTTTTGGAGAGTGTTTTAGTTTTCAATGTAGAGGTCTTTTGCTTCCTTTGTTAGATTGATTCCTAGATATTTCATTTTTTTTGGATGCTATTGTGAAAGGGATTGTTTCCATCATTTTTCTCTTAGTGAGTCTGTTATTTGTGTACAAGAAGGATATTGGTTTTTGAGCATTTACCTTATATCCAGATACTCTATTGAATTTGTCAATTAAGTCTAGAAGCCTTTTGGCAGAGTTTTTTGGGTCTTCTATATAGAGTATCATATCATCTGTAAATAATGACAATTTAACTTCTTCCTTTCCTATCTTTATTCCTTTTATTTCTTTCTCTTGTCTAATTGATGTGGCTAATGTTTCCAGAAGTGGTGATAGTGGATGTCCTTGTCTTGTTCCTGATTTTAGTGTGAAGGTTTTCAGTTTTTGACCATTTAGTATGATATTGGCTGTTTGTTTTTCATAGATAGCTATTATCAAGTTGAGCTAAAGACCATCTATTCCATTTTACTGCAGGGTTTTTATCATGCGTGGGTGTTGAATTTTATTGAATACTTTTTCTGCATTTATTGAAATGATCATATGTTTTGGGGTTTTTTTGGTTTTTTTGGTACTGGGGATCGAACTCCGGTCCTTGCGCTTGCACAGCAGGCAGCAAAACCACTGAGTTAAATCCCCAGCCCTGATCATATGGTTTTTGTCATTGACTCTGTTAATATAGTGTATTACATTTATTGATTTATGTATGTTGAACTATCCTTGCATCCCTGGGATAAATCCAATTTGGTCAAGGTGTATGATCTTCTTGATGACCGTCTGAATTCTGTTTTCCAGTATCTTATTTAGGATTTTTGCATTTATGTTCATTAGGGAGTTTGGCCTGTCGTTCTCTGTTTTGGTTGGGTCTGTCCCTGGTTTTGGAATCAAAGTAACACTTGTTTCCAGGAATGAATTTGAAGTATTTCTTCCCTTTCAATTTCATTGAAGAGTTTAAAGAGTAGTGGCAATAGTTCTTCTCTAAATGTCTTATAGAATTCAGCAGTGAAGCCATCAGGACCTGGGCTTTTCGTTGTTGGTAAAATTTTAATTATGTTTTCAATTTTACTGATTGTAATTGGGGTGTTTAGAATTTTTATATCTTCTTTCAACTTTGGTAATTCATATGTATCTAGAAATTTGCCCATTTCTTCTGTGTTTTCCATTTTATTCGAGTGCAGGTTCTCAAAGTAGGTATTAATGATCCTCTGGATTTCTGCTGGATCTGTTGACTTCACCATTTCCATTCCCAATTGCATGGATTTGAGCCTTTTCTTTCCTTTTTTGATAAGGTTGGCTAAGGTTTTATCAGTTTTATTTATTCTTTCAAAAAAACCAACTCTGATTCATTGACTTTTTTTGTATCATTCTCTTAGTGTCCATTGCATTGATTTCTGCTCTTATCTTTTTAATTTCCTCTCTTGTACGACCTTTGGGTTTGTCTTGCTCTTCTTTTTCTCTGAGCTTAGATTCATCATTAGGTTGTTTATTTGAGCATGCTCTGTTTTCCTAGTGTGGACATTCACTGCTATGAATTTCCCTCATAGAACTACTTTCAGTGTGTCCCATAGATTCTTGTATGTTGTACTGGCATTATCATTTAATTGTAAAAAATGTCTAATTTCTTCTTTAATTTCCTCTGTGACCCATTGGTTGTTCAGGAGAGTGTTATTCATTTTCCATGTGTTTGTGAAGTTCTTGTGGTTTCTTATGCAATTGATCTCCAGTTTAATTACATTATGGTCTGATGATATACATGGGATAACATCCTTTGCATTTATTTAAACATGTTCTATGAGATACTATGTGGTCTATTTTGGAGAATAATCCATGTGCAGCTGAAAAGAATGTATATTCTGATTTTATGGAGTGGAATATTCTGTAAACATCTATTAAGTCCATTTGTTCAATAACTTGGTTCAGTTCTAGTATTTCATTGTTGATTTTTTTGTCTAGAAGATCTGTCTATTTCTGACAGTGGGGCATTGAGGTTCCCCACTACAACTGTATTAGTGCTTATTTGGTTGTTCATGACCTTTAATATTTGTTTTGTATAGCTGGTGGCATTAGTATTTGGTGCATATATATTTATGATTGTTATCTCTTCCTCTTGGAATGTTCCCTTTACAATGATGTACTGATCTTCTTTGTCTCTGTTAATTAGTTTTGGTTTTAAATTTACTTGGTCTGCAAATAAGATAGCTACCCCTGCTTTTTTTCTGGGTTCCTGTCACATGGAGAGCTGTTTTCCATCCTTTTACTTTCAGTCTATGAGTTTCTTTTTGAACTAGGCACATTTCTTGTGTACAACATACTATTGGATTTTGCTTCTTGATCCATTCTACCAGTCTGTTTCTTTTGATTGGTGAGTTGAGACCATTAACATTGATGGTTATAACTGATATGTATTGACTTATCATTGTCATGTTATTTTCCTGTTGTTGGCCATTTTTTAATTTTTCCCCTTCTCCCTTTAATTTCTTTCCTTGCCTGATGAATTTGCTCTGTTGGGCCTCATGCAGTTGTGATCTTCATTGTCATTTTCTAGGATATTCTTTAGAGTTGTTTGCAGTGCTGGTTTGGTATTCATAAAGTTTCTCAGTTGTTCTTTGTCATAGAAGTATCTTATTTGCCATCAATTTTGAAAGATAGTTTTACAGGATACATCAGTCTAGGTTGGAGATTTTCTTTCTTTTAGGGTTTGAAATACCTCACTCCAGGCTCTCTTTGACTTGAGGGTTTGTGTTGAAAAGCCTGGTGTGATTCTGGTGGGCTTTCCTTTGGATGTGATTTGTTTCTTTTCTTTAACTGCTTGTAGTATTTTGTACTTCTGTTGGGTTTGTGGAATCTTGATTATTATATGTCTAGGTGTAGATTTTTTTTTCATCATGGGTAGTTGGAGTCCTATATGCCTCACTTATCTGTATGTCAACTTCTTTTGGTCTGTTTGGAAAGTTTTCTGTCATTAACTCTGTGAACAGTATTTTATGTCATTTGTACTTTCTCCTGCTTTTTTGTGGATTCCTATCAGTCTTATATTATTCTTCTTTGTTCCATCTAGGAGCTGTTAGGTTGATTTCTCATGGTCCCCTACTACTTTTAAGAGATCTCTCTTTTCATAGTCACTGACCACCATCCTGTCTTCTATATCTGATATTCTGTCTTCAGATTGGCTCATTCTGCTGTGTATACATTCAATAGAGTTTTTAATCTCCTGAATATCTGTTTCAATCTGTTTCATGGATTCCATTTCTTTCCTATGCTGGGCATTCATGGCTTCCATCATAGTCCTGAACTCTTCTATTTTTTTTATCTGTTTCTGTTCTAGAGGCTCTAATCATGTCTTTCATTCTGCTCACCGTCTATGTAGTTATCATGGAAGTTATTTGTTTTGAATTTTTCTAGACCCTCATTCATGTTTTGTTACTTCCTGTGCTATCAGTTCAGGGTGTCCAGTTGGTTCATTTTCAGATTTTTCCATCTCATTTTACCTGGAATTTGCCTTTAGTGAGCTGGTAGTCTGGGATTGTGCCTTATTTAAATGTCTTCTCCTTTCAATCTTTGTTGTTGGTATTGTCCTTGGTTTAGTTCCTGGGTTGATACTTTGATATTGCTTATTGTAAATATCTTTGTTGCTTGTATTTAGAACATTTATGAAATGATTGCTTCTTAGAGGTGTCTTCCAGATACAGCTGGTCTTTAGGTTTTGAGTCTCTAATGACTCGGGTAATCTCATTTTCATTATACCAGTAAGGATAACTGATTAGATCAATCACAACTCCTTAGCCCAAGTGATACAATCAGCAACAACAATAGTATCAAGCACAGCTTAGAAAATGACTATTTGTGGTAGTTATTAATCTATCACCTTTAACTGTGTGAATTAAATCAAAATCAAGAATCAGTCCAAAATATACTCATAGTGAATAAACTGCTCAATACAGGAACTTTACCCTTTGGGATGGGAACTTAGAAGGAGTTGGGGAGGGAGGGATAGATAGGTAGGATAGGGAAAGGTTAGAAATGAGGCCAGAGGACACACGAAGATCATGCAAACTCTAGGAAAGTGTTGAAGGCAAGAGGAAAAGACAGATGACAAAACAAAGATGAGAACAGAACAACCTAACAGCAATAAGGAAGCTAGAAACTGTTCACTTTCCTTTGAAACTAATGACAATTGAGAGAAGGAAAAAGACAGAAGAAAAGAAAAAGAAGGAGGAAATCCAAATTAGGGCAAGAACAGGAGCAAAAAAGGAGATGAAGAACAATGTGGGAGAGTGAAAGAGAGAAAGAAAAGAAAAAAAGAAGAAAGAAAAAACTGAAAACAGTAGAAAAAATAAAAAATTAAAATTAAAAAGAAGAGGAAAAAAATAATTTTGAAAATAAAAGATAAAAATGAAGGGTTTCATTCAAGTTATGTCTCTGCTGTCACAGTGGACAATGTGGGCTGCAGTGTGCAGATCTAACTAAGTCAGTTAGGTCTCAGCAAACCAGCTCCAGTCCACTGAGATTCAGGCTGATTTCTGGCTGCAAGGCTCAAGTTGAGCTCCCTGACCTCAAGCAGGTTTGAGCTCTACAAGCCTCTATTGCAGGTGCCTAGCTCCCCTTTCCATGAAGATAGTTCAGGTTCTGATGGGAGGTGGTGATCCCTCCAACTTACCAACTACAGTGGTCTGGTGTGCCTATATTGCAAAGATTCTCTTCACTTTTCCAGTGGGTTTCAGTTTTCATCAAGAAGCCTGAGAGAGGCCCTCTTCTTGTTGCTCACTTCCACTCTATCTTCTGGAGCTCAGGACAATGGCCTTTATGACCCCCTGTGGCTCTGTGGTGTGCAGCCAGGTACAGATGCAGCCACGAGGCCAGAGGCAGGGGGCTTGGTGCTGGGGTTTTGCTGCAGGCACCCAGATGACTCTGCTCCTGGCCAAGAGGCCCAGATGGGGGTGGGGCAGCATGGACAGCTCCAGGTGGCTCTGCTCCTTACTGGTCTGCTCCTGGCTGGGAGGCCCAAATGGGGCTCCTCAATATTCTAATCCAAAGCACTGACTCTTAGTACTTTCAATTCCTTTATTTACTCCTATAAAACCATTTAAAACTTTGTCCTAGTAACACCTGGTCATTTTTTAAAATACTTTTTGGCACTTTATCTTCTACTTAATTTTCTTGTCTTCTTAATTTGTTTTAACTTCTTTTATAATTTCTTTTTCTTTCATGGGATGCATATTTGTTCTCTAGGTGTTCTTTTAGGGCAAATCATCTACAAAAATATGCTCCGTATAGCTTTTCTGGGATTTGCTAAAATTCTTATATGATCCTCTTTTTTGAAGGAATTTTAACTCTTCCTTTTAGGAAGAGCTTTCACTTGGCCTTTGAACACCTAACTAGAGAACACATTGTTCAGGTTCCCTATCAACTGGTTGTGATATATCACTAGGTTCAAGATGGCAGCATGTAAGCAAAGTTTGTATGTGATTTCTAATGCTCTGGCTTTAAACTAGAAGGCTTGCTCTGGGTTCTTTTTCTCCCTACTATGAAGGTATACATTATGATCACATTCATCATTGGGAATTTGTACCTGTACGTGATATATCTTGGTTCTGGTTTTTTCCCATTCCCCTTCACTCCCTTTCACCCCTCCACTACTCCCTATTTACAAAAGCTTTCTTTCTCTTTTTTCCTTCTCATTTTTATCTTACCCTTCTTTCCTTTCCCCAGCACCCCTCCAATTCCCCTTCCCCTGTGAACCTTTTCTCTCTTTTTCAAAATATCTATTATACATTTTGCTCCTCATTTACACTTTCTTTTTCTGACACCAGAGAAACAATTTGGTATTTACACATATGTTCTATTTATTTCACTTAAAAGTATGGTCTCAAGATCCTAGTGAGAAGCCTGCTTGGACTAGAGTGACATGGGTGGATGCAGCTCCCAGACAAGGCCCTGCCCAGACACCAGCAGCTTGGGGTTCCTGGCTCTGTCTGCCTGGCAAAGAGCTGTGTAGGCATGCAGGCAACAGCCAGAGGCCCACCTAGATACCATTGGTAAGTGTATGCAGACACAGGCCAGAAGCCTGCTCAGACACCAGTGACTTGAATGCATGGTCCTCAGACACAGGCCCTCCCAGACAACAGCTATTCAGGGGGGCAAGCCCCAGCCAAAAACAAGCCCAGATACCATCCCAAGTGTGCACAGGCCATAGCCAGAACCCCTCCTGGACAATGGGAGGGATCCAGAGGGATCCAGGAGGCCACCATTCTGAACCCAGGAATTCATGCAGTGGTGACCAGCAGAGACAAAGCCTCTCTGAGGCTTGCTGAGAATTGAATCCCACTGGGTGAGCAAAGAATAACCTCAACAAAGGTGCAGAAGACTTCATCTGTTGAAATGAGAAAACATGTAAACAAGTCTCAAAGCCAGACTTCCAGATCACCTAAGGCAACTCCAAGGGGTAATGAGATGAAACAATCTGATATTCAACTACCTGGACTCCCTGAACTGGCAAAGAAAGAGGATCTGGGAAAAATGAAATCAGAAAAAATTTCTCAGAAAACAACAAAGATTTTGTCCATAGTGAAAGACATAATTAATAACTCTAGAGCACACACAGATAAAAAAATAGAGGAGCTGAGGAACATGAAGGTATCCCAGCACAGTAAACAAATGGAATCCATAAAACAGATCCAAACAGATATTCAGAAGATTAAAAACTCCATTGAGCCTTTTGGCTGAAACTACCATCTTCCAGTAATTTGCCAAAATGACGAACACAAAGGGAAAGAGGAGGGGAACCCAGTATATGTTCTCTAGGCCTTTTAGAAAACATGAGGTTGTTCCTTTGGCCACATACATGTGAATCTACAAAAAGGGTGATATTGTAGACATCAAAGGAATTGGTACTGTTCAAAAAGGAATGCCACATAAATGTTACCATGGCAAAACTGGAAGAGTCTACACTGTTATCCAGCACGATGTTGGCATTGTTGTAAGCAAGCAAGTTAAGGGCAAGATACTTGCCAAGAGGATTACGGTGTGTATTGAGCATATTAAACACTCAGTGTCAAGATAGTTTCCTGAAACAGGTCAAGGAAAATGATCAGAAAATGAAGGAAGCCAAAGAGAAAGGTACCTGGGTTCCACTGAAGCACCAGCCTGCCCCACCCAGAGAAGCACACTTTGTGAGAACCAGCAGGAAGGAGCCTGAGTTGTTGGAACCGATTCCCTATGAATTCATGGCATAAGCTGGGATGTAGCTCTGCCACACAGCACTTAATTAGTGGCTGAATGCCCTAATCCCTACTTCAAAATAAAAAATCATCCTGTGTTATAAGGATGGTTTTCTTAATTGAACAGGTGTGTGGTGCCTTTACCTCAGAGAAACAAATATTTGGAGCAGATTCTCATTATACTCAGTTAATTGTGTCAGGTCTTTACTCTTCAGTGTTTTTCTTGCTGAAAGATGTGAGGTATTGTGCAGATGTATACTCAAATGGCCAAATATTTATGAAACATTTATATTGGCTTGAAGATCCTCTAAATCACTTTGGGGACAAGATGTATCAAAATAAATGGAAGTCAGTATATGGCATTTCAGTTAAATAAATTGTTTAAAGCACCCCCCAAAAACCCCTCCACTGATAGTTTATGCGGCAGAATGAGCCAATGTGAGGGCAGAATATCAGGTATAGAAGGCATCAGTGACCAGGAAAATAAAAATTTCTTAAAAATAGTAAGGGACCATAAGAAATTAATCCAGCAGCTGCTAGACGGTGCAAAGAAGAGTAACATAAGATGGATCAGAAGAATGAAGAAATAGGCGAGAGTAAAAATGACATTTAAAAAAACAAAAAACTGTCCACAGAATGGTGGAAAAATTCCCAGGCAGGTGGAAAGAACTTGACATATAGATAAGTGAGGCATATAGGACTCCAACTAGCCATGACTAAAAAAATCTACACCTAGGTATATAATAGTTAAGATTCCAGAAAACCAACAGAAGAACAAAATCCTACAAGCAGTTAGAGAAAAGAAACAAAGGAAAGCCCATCAGAATCACAGCAGACTTCTCAACACAAACCCTCAAGTCAAGAAGAGCCTGGAGTGGAGTATTTCAAGCCCTAAAAGAGTATGGTCTCAAGGTGCATGCATTTTAGCAATAAATGTCTCTAGTTTACCATTCTTTATGGCTTAGTATACTCCATTTCTTATAAAAAAAAAAATCCCACATCTTCTTTATCCAGTCACCAGTTGATGGGCATTTTGGCTGTTTCCAATATTTAGCTATTACAAACTGTTCTGGTATACACATGGGTGAGCATATTTTGGTGTGGTATGATGCATTTAATTCTTTTGGGAAGATACCCAGCAGGGGAATAACTGGGTCACATGGGACCTCTAAACCTACTTTTTTTTTAGGAATCTCCACACTGATTTTCACAATGGTTGCAGCAGTCTACACTCTCACCAACAGTGGAGAAGGCTTCCTTTTTCCCTAGCAGCCCCACCCACAGTTGTTATTGGTTGATTTCTTGATAGCAGCCATTCTTTCTGGAGTAAAATGAAAATGTTGTTTTCATTTGGATCTCTCAAAAGAACAATGATGTTGAACATTTTTCATATGTTTACTTATTGCTTCTCTTCTTTGTCTGTGAAATATATATGCATCTCAAAAAAAGAGAAATATCTATTCATCTCAGATGTCCATTTTTGGATTGGGTCTTTAAATTTAGGGGTGTAGGAATATGTTAAGTCCTTTATATAATCTAAATAGTAGTCTTTTGTCTGAGGTACAGCTGGTAAAAATTTTTTCCCATATTGTGGGTTGTCTCTTCACTTGATTGGCAGTTTCTCTTGCTGTGCAGAAGCTTTTTAATAAGATGAGATCTCAGTTGTTGATTTTTTTTGTATTAGTTCACATGCAACTGAGGTTTTGTTCATAAAGTCTTTTCCTACACCAATGTCTTCAAGAGTTCTACCTAACCTATTTTCCAGCAGGTTTAATGTTTCTATTTTAATATTTAGATCTTTGATCCATTTCAATTTTAGTTTAGTGCATGATGAAAGATATGGGTCTAGTTTTAATTTTTGTCAAGTTGAAACAAAGTGTTTCCAGCACCATTTATTAAAGAGGCTACATTTCCTCCAGTGAGAGTATTTGGACCTTTATCAAAGGTGAGGTGGATAAATGTGTCTGGAGGTTTTCTGCATCTTCTAATCTGTTTCATTGATCCTCAAGTCTGTTTCTTTGACAGTACCATGTTTGTTTGTTTGTTTGTTTAACACAGTAGCTTTGTAATATAGTTTCAAGTTGGGGATTGTGATACCCCTTGGCTTGTCTTTGTTGCCTAGAATTGCTTATGCTATTCTAGGTCTCTTCTGGTTCCAGAAGAATTTTTGGATTTTTTTTTCTATTTCTGTGAAGTGTGCTGTTCAAATTCTCAATATAGCAGTTTTGGACTTATGGGCATTTTCACTATATTGGTTCTTCCTACCCAAGAATAAGGGATATCTTTACATTTTTCTGATATCCCCTTCAATGTCTTTTCTTAGAGTGCCATAGTTTTCAAAGTAGACATCTTTTACTGATCATCAATACCTACTTTGAGAACCTGTACTCCAATAAGTTGGAAAAGGCAGAAGAAATGGACAGATTTCTAGATACCTATGAATTACCAAAGTTGAACAAAGAAGATATAAAAATTCTGAACAACCCTATATCAATTAATGAAATTGAAAACATAATTAAAAACTTACCAAAGAAAATCCCAGGTCCTGATGGCTTTACTGATGAATTGTACAAGAAATTTAAAGAAGAGCTAATGCCACTACTTCTCAAACTCTTTAATGAAATTGAAACGGCAGCAATACTCCCAAATTCATTCTTAGAAGCAAGCATTACCTTGATTCCAAAAGCAGAGAAAGACCCAACTGAAAAAAAGAACTGTAGGTCAATCTATATTATTGAGGATGCAAAAATCCTCAATAAGATACTGGCAAAAAGAATGCAGAATATCATCAAGAAGATCATACACCCTGATCAACTGGGATTCATCCCAGGGATTTAAAGTTGGTGCAACATACATAAATCAATGTATGTAATACACTACATTAAGAGAGTCAAGGACAAAACCCATACAATCATCTCAATAGATGCAAAACAAAAGCATTTAGGAAAATCCAACACCCATTCATGATAAAAACCCTGGAGAAAATTGGAATGGATGGTTTTTATCTCAACCTGATAAAAGCCATCTATGAAAAACCAACAGCCAACATCATACTAAATGGTAAAATGTTAAAATCTTTCATCCTAAAATCAGGAACAAGTAAAGGATGTCCATTATTACCACTCTTTTGTTTGTTTGTTTGTTTGATACTGGGGATTGAACTCAGTTCCTTGCGCTTGCGCAGCAGGTGGTGAAAACACTGAAAGCTCAGCCCAATTTCTTTAATTTTGATTATTTTTTTGGTACTGGGGATTGAACTCAGGACCTTGCGCTTGTGAGGCAGGTGTTGGAACCACTGAGTTAAATCCCTGGCCCACCAGAAAATTTTTTTTTTTGGTACCAGGGATTGAACTCAGGACCTTGCGCTTTCAAGGCAGGCGGCAGAACCACTGAGCTAAATCCCTAGCCCTTACTACTCTTGTTCAATATAGTTCTGGGAACATTAGCCACAGCAACTAGGTAAGAGAAAGAAATAAAAGAAATAAAGATAGGAAATGAAGAAGTTAAATTGTCATTATTTGCAGATGACATGATATTCTATATAGAAGACCCTAAGAACACCAAAAGTCTTCTAGACTTAATAACCAAATTCAGTCGAGTAGGTGGATACAAATTCAACACACAAAAATCAGTAGCTTTCCTCTACACAACAACAGACTCACTGAGAGAGGAACTAGGGAAACAACTCGTTTCACAATATTTTTCTCTTTTTACTATAGCAAAGTTGTTATAGTTCTACAGTTCTAACATTAAAATACTTATATACAAATGTATATTTATCTCTAAAAGGCAATTTTAAGATTTATTGTTTATAATCCATTATTAAATGGTATGTGATTAAAAAAAAGAAACAGTTACTTCCTGAGTTTAATCTGAAGCTCTTTCTCTAACAGAGATAGCTGTATTCCCTCTGGTGCATCCACAGGCACATGAACAGAATTCCTTCCTCCAATTTAGGATCTCTTCTGTTTTCTCCAAATGCCTGAGTTTACTAAATATCTTTTAATTTCTCTTTTTCTCATATACTGACAGAAATTTTTTTCTTAGTAGATCTTTAATGACATTTGGGATTTCTTACATGTGATTATGTTTGATTTTTTGAGCACTTATATCATTTGTCTGTCATTCTTTACATTCCTCCACAAAAATTTAGATTTTGTTTTACTTCTCTTTCCAACTGACAAACAATAACCAAGTTGGTCTACAATGAGAAAAGACATGCAGGTTATTTTGGTCACTTTGCTTAAAGGCAACATAAGATGTCCTCCCTGTAAAGCACAATGGTGAAGTTCAAATGAGACCTTGAGAAAAGTAGTCAAATGCTTGACAGAGCTGAAATAAACTGAAATCTTGTGATGCTATCAAGATTTCTTGATTTTCTTTCAGTCCTTTCATTCTTTATATGATTCTTAATAAAGGGTATTTTAAACAAAGTCAAGTTGAGATATAAAAGCCCTAAGCTGATCTAAGGTTGTGGAGAGGAATAGCATGAGAAAGCATTCTGCTCAGTGCAAGTTGTTGAAGGCCTTTACTCTAGGAAGAATTTTACCTTCCAGGAGCTCTAGACTGAAAACCCAGCCAGTGTTCACATGGCTGACTTTATCTTCAGTGTTCCACTTGGTACAGCAAGTAGCAGGGTCTCTGCCCTCCTATGGTGGTGATATAGTCTTTGGAAGTGGCCTTCACAATCTCATCCATGAAAGCTTTGGTTCCCTTAGAAAAGGTGTCCCATTCACACACTCCCACAGGGCCATTCCAAACATTTAACTTTGTTTGGGCCACAGCTTGAGCAAACTTCATTGGTTTAAGAATCACAGTCTAAACCAATACAATCAGGAAGTTTGCCAGATTCTGCAGTGGCTTTTCCAACATTAGCATTCTCATCACACTTGACAGCAGTGACAAAGTCAACAGAAAAGGTAATCCTGCCACCATTCTTACCTTCTTTGACTATGATACTATTGACCATGTTGACTCTCTCATCATCAAACCCGGAAGCTCTGACCTTCATGTTCAGTACCTTTAGGAAGATAGCATCCTTACCCCATAGTGTTTTTACCTCAGCAGCAACAAACTTTAAGGAGTATCTGTCAGATTGATGGCATGATCAGGCTGGCCTAGGTGACTCTTAGGAATGATACACCTGGTTCCATGATCCAGGCAGTGCTTGATTGCTTAGAGTGGCAGCCTTGATTCTCTAGCTGTTTGTAATCTGGTAATTTGTCATGGGGATGTTGAAGTCTACCCTCAAAATGATCTATTTCCCCTAAAATCCATTTTGTTCATAGTTAACATCTTGGAAAGAGATACCTTAACATATCAAGGCTTAGCCTGACACCTGGACCCAATGTCTGAGACCCCCTTGACTGCTGTTGGGTCGCTGAGCTGACTGGGATTTCCTCCTTTTTTCTAACCCTTCCTTCTGCACTGAGGCTCTCATTCTGTGATTGGATTCTGTCAATCCAGTTTTACAGTAATGTCAGGTA
Organism: Heterocephalus glaber; assembly: GCF_053883595.1. Classification (NCBI taxonomy): domain Eukaryota; kingdom Metazoa; phylum Chordata; class Mammalia; order Rodentia; family Bathyergidae; genus Heterocephalus; species Heterocephalus glaber. The sequence continues at coordinate 27,649,634 of NW_028258327.1, forward strand.
CAAATTTCATCTGGCTTTGGGATGGGGTAGATAGTTTGGTACCTGAGTTGGAGAGAGGTGAGAAATTGAAGAAATGCCAAAGTAATAATGATCAGAAGATCTGAGCCTTTTACTGATTCATTTATTCCACATCACATATGATAATTGCTTTTTTTCACAAAAAGCTAAACAAAAGCAAACAAACTCAAACATCCCCAAGACCTGCAAAGACTACATGTCCCTCTCTATGTCAAATATTAATTACATTGATGTGTTACAAAGCTTTGCAGTGTGACATAGGGACAATATCCTATTTTCAATTCTTTGTTTTATTCATCCTCAGATTACCATGAATGAATGCTTGGTGATTTGTGCAGGAAAATTCCTTAGCATCCCAGCAAAGCAGTATCAGTAAAAAACATTAAGAGTTGTCCTGACATTTCTTTTAGTCCATTAAGTATTGATGAGGCTTTTTACTTTTCCTCTCCTATCTTTTTCCTTGACTCAATATACAACTTAGAAATTGAGCTGAGAAAAACAGTTTCTTGAAGATGGAATTTGTTAAAGAAATGAAAAAATATGAGAGATTTTAGTTTTGGAGAAAGCAAGTATATGTGGCTTGTTGGTTTATTATTCAAGTATGTATTTACAACTTTTAATTCCATTTTTTTCTTTAAGTTGAAAGAGTTACATATGTATCATGAATACTTTGACAGAAATATGTGAAGTATTCTTCCAGGATGGCTATAAAAAAAGTCATATAAAAGTATTGACATGGTTATGGGTTAATTGGAATCCTTCTGTGCTTCTGATAATACTGTGAAATAGTCTAGCCACTTTCAAAAAGAGTTTGGCATTTCCTCAAAATATTAAACTAGTAGTGATCATATGATTCAATAACTGTATTCTTAGGTATATACTATAATGAGTTCACTATACTATTAATATTAAATGACTAAAATCCAAATATCAGACCAAAATAATTACTTTCAAAGGCACAGAATAATGAAAACTCTCCTTTTTTGGTAGCTGGGAATGAAATATGCAACAATCACTTTGGTAAACTGCTTGACATTTTCTCTCAACATAAAAGTGTGCTTACTACTGAGTTATCGATACTTTTCCTACTTATCCATTGAGATATATAAAAAAATGTGGTTTCTAAATTCTGTATACAAATGTTTATTTATAGTAGCTTTATTCATAATCATAAAAAACATTATTCAACTAGTGGATGGATAAATTGTAATCTCTCTCTCTCTCCATATATATATATATATATATATATATGAATGAACATTTTAACATAAAAAGGAACAAGCTGGTTAAACAAATATGCTGGTGATACTAAAATATATTATTTTGGTAAATAATAGAATCCACACACAAAACTGTGCAGATACGGTATACTTTCATTCACTGTGAAAAGATAAAAGTATAAGGACAGAAAATTTATCAGTATTGTATTAGAGAAGGCACAGGGTTTTTTTTTTAGTTTTGTAGAACTTTTCTATATGATACTAGAATAGCAGATAGTGTAGATGATTTTCAAAATCCAGAGAATTATGCATTATAGAGAGTGGTTTATACTGTATGAAAATTACAAACATGAACCAACATTTTAGTAAATCTCATATGGAATGAAGACTCTGAAAAAAAATTTAATCCCATTATTCCACAGAATAAATCTCATTGTCATTGATGTGGAAAAAAGAAGATGATTGGTAACTTTGGAAAATAAATTTTCAGCTTACAAAAGCCAAAACTAATGATAAAAAGAACTGTGGAAAAACAAACTAATATTGGTAAGTTTATTTATAACAGGAGTGTACTTCAAATAAATATATATATATATATATATATTACTGTTAGAAAAGAAGAAGTTACAAATAAACGAAGAAGATTAGAATGAAGGAATAGTCTATGGCACAAAAGTCAGAGTCAGAAATAGTGTGAACTCATACTAATATCAATATATTTGCACACATTGCAGATATGGAAAAAACTAGACAGGTGTGTATAGATGGGTTAGATCTCTGTAGCTATGGTAGCAAATTTTCAAAAATTTAGCTAATTAAAACAATACAATTTTGTCTTGAGTCCTGAGTGTCAGAAATTCAGATTGGCTTGGCTGATTTCTCTGTTCTGGGTTTTACAGGGCTGAATTCAAGATTTTGGTGCCTGGTTTTCATTAGAACCTAGAAAGAATTTCCTTGTAAGCTCATTTTGTCTTGGACACAATTTAATTTCCTCCAATTACAGGATCTTAGTCTTTGTTTCTTTTTTATCTGTTAACAAGGTCATAAGTCCTTCTCATCAGGTTCCTGCCTGAGGTACCTTGTCTAAAAGGCAGCAATCTGGACCTGAATTCTTCTTAGCCTTACAATCAGTTTGACTAAACCCAGTCCAATCATGAGAAAACAATAGACAGACAAAAGTGGGAAATAATCTATGAAATGACTGACCAGTAGTATTCAAAATTGTCCTGAATAAAGTCAAGAAAATATTGAAAAGCTATCACAGATGAGAGGAGACTAAGAAGATATTATAAGTAAGTACAGTATTGTATTGAACTTGAATTATGTAATTGAATAAATGAACTTTAATACAAAAACTGATGAAATCCAAAATAACACTTGTAGAATAATTAATTATAATGCATCAATAAAAACTTATTAGTTTTGACATATGTACCATGGTTTTGTAAGATACTAATATCAAATGAATATTCTGAAAGATTTATGGAAATGCTGTAATATCTAAAAAAATGTAAAATGATTCAAGAATAAAAATTAATATAAAATCAATTCCTTTTAAAATATTTTCTTCCACAAATCATTAAAAATTATTAATAAATATGACAGAATATGTACAATTCTACCTTTGAAACTATAAAATATTTATGAAAAATCTAATGATGTCTAAATTTAACCAATATCAAAAATATTTACCATGTTTATTTATTGGAATATTCAAGGTGGTGTTATGATGTCACCTCTTCCCAAATTGATCTATTGATTAAATATGACCCAGTGATTCAAGACAAGACCATACATAAAATCACAAATCTTCCTTTTTAAGAATAACCTAATTCTAAAAATTATATGAAAATACTAAGGCATGGCATAGTCATCACATCCTTTAAAAGAAGAGCAAATGTGAAGGACTTGTGGTTACTTACTAGCTTTAAGGCAGTTATTCATTGTAGGATACTAAATAAGAATCAATATATAGATCAATGGAATAGAATAAAGAAGCTGGCATAGAGACCCAATTATCTGATATGATTTTTCTGTAATAGTGAAACAAAATTATTTTCAACAAATTATGTTAAAATAGCTGCATAACCACAAGAGAAAAAAAAACTGGTCATTGCCGCATAAAGAAAATTTGACTTATGGAATATTGGATTCATCATAGGTCTACCTTGCAAAGAGAAATGCAGAAAGAATATATCAAATAGCTATGTGATTTGATAGTAGAGAAAATGTTTTTTAGACAGGCCACATAAAACAATCCTAAGAAAATAAAAATAGAAATATGTACATCATTAAAAATTTAAAAAATATTTAAAAGTTAACATCAAGAAAACAAATAGGAAAGTCATATAAAGGGAGAAGGCATCCATAAAACAAAAATATGATTTCAGAATATTATCTTGTACATTTAATAAGACATTTACCGTTTGAAAATAAAAGACAAACATCATATCATGGTTAATCTTATTTCTTCATAGGATTGAGAGATACCTAGAAAATTAGTAAAGAACATTTCTAGGTGTGTTTCTGCTTCCAGAAATGATTGGGATATGGGTCAGTAAATGGAGGAGGTGAATATCTCCTGTGAATGTGGGCAGCACAGTTGAATATACTGGGCCCCCAGATGGAACAAAAAGTTTCAGCAGGAGGGAGCTCACCTGGGTGTGCAAGCTTAGCTCTTCTTGAGTGGGAATAATTTTTGCTGCTGCTATTACCTGGGACATCAGACTCCAGCTTCTTCATCCTTTGAACATGGACTCACACCAGTGACTTGTCAGAGAGCTCCCAGGCTTTCAGCCTAGCTGCCTGGGGCTGTATCCTTGCTGCCTGCTTTTCTGAGGTTTCTAGCTTGAACAGAATGCCTAATGCAATGTTTGGACTGTCTACAATCTCACTGTGTAAGCCACTCTAATAAATCTATTTTACAAATTTTACAAATTTTTATTTATTTAAATTTTTTTATTATTTATTATTTTAATTTTTTAAAATTTATTTTAAAAATTTTACTATTTTTTATTTATTTTACAAATCCATTCTATTGGTTCTGTTCCTCTAGAGAGCTTTGAGTAATACACATCAAATTATTTAATTCAATATTTTTAAGAAGCATACATTTGACTAGATATTTCACAGAGATTTAAAATAGCACCTGAAAAAGAGCACAAACTCAATAATGTAAAGGGAATCAAAAGGAAAACCACAGTGAGTTAAAATTACATACACACGAGGATGGATAAAATGGAAAAGTGTTGTTAGCATCATGATTGGTCAGATTTTGAAGAAAATGAAACTTTCATTTTATTTTCAGAAGTGCTAAATATTATAGCTCTGAGCTACATTTCTGAAGTGATCAAAAGTGAAGGAAGCAGCACAAATTAAAGAATGAGCTCATTGTTAGCTTGAGCTAGTTTGTTTATAAGAAATGTTAAAGGTTCCTCAATATGAATAGGTATTATATATGAACAGAAAACATCGTATACCAGAAAATGAGTAGGCCTTACTCTATTTAATACTTAGATACATTTTTCTACATTCACATCAGTATTGCTCTAATATTGCCATAGTTTCATAGATTTTTTCTTTTCTGTGGCTCATCTTGACACCCATGGGATGTTCTGTTAAATGTTGTATAGTCACCCCTGCTGTTTATTCCAAGTGAACATGCTTCAGTAACATGTACCTGGAAACACTCAAAATTTCCACACTTTATGATACATGTTGACACTCACAGAAAGAAGTTTACATTTTTACAAACAAATATTTTTCAAATAGTTTTTCATGGCAGAAAAGTCTAGTGGCCAGTGTATGTAGGATACCCACACAAGGAGGCCTCCCTCCCACTTTCATCCCTTCATCCTTACACAACTAACCTCTTCTCCAATCTCTAGTTAATATTTTCTAAACTTCTGCATAGGAAGAAACTGGATTTTTTTTTTCAGAACCACTTCACAGGTAGGGTGTTATTTCTGAGAACTTTTTCTAATTATACAGCCTACACAGGTCAGTATATATAATTTTAATTGGAAAATTAATGGAAATGTGTTATATGTAAATGATGTGTTACTTGTATAACAGAGATCATTCCTGCCACAAATGGTGGTATTGATCAATAAAATAACTAATGAAAAGCAATCAATATTGTAGAGTCTGAGTAGTCAGTGTATTATTGGCCATGAGTTATAAATAGATATATGGAAGGTCAAAAATGGAAATATGCTGTTCTGCTTTATCATCTTTCTATAATAAAGACTTGCAGTGCACTCTTAAGTTAAATGAAATGGCTTGCTTTTACTTCAAACCTTCTCTCTCTCTCTCTATGTATCAGGATTAAGCTCTCAGAGAGTCATCTTCTAAAATTAAAATCTCAATTTTGTGTCATTTCACATAAGTCAACCTGAAGAGTCTTTTAAGTAAATCCACATTTTATCAGTGTTTGTAGCCTGAACAACTACATACTGCTGTAGTTCCTGTTCATGTTTTCTAGATTTTACTTTTGTGAATGGGCTCTAGCTGTTTCTCTAGCTTCTTCTTTCATGGCTGATAGCCTGGTTTCTCATCCTTCTCCATAGCAGTGAGTGATTGAACTCTATTGTGGGAAGATTTCATCACAAGTCATTAAATTTAAGAGGTATTTAAAAAACATTTGAGAATTCAACAGAGAAACTATGCCTACTGCTGCCTGTATTCTGCTCTTGATGGTCCCTGGAGCATCTTATCTGATATAAATTTCAATCAGTTTCAGCTGTGCCTTATTCTGGCTCAGTTGAAAGAATTGAAGCCTAGGGAACTTCTGGCCAAATTTCTCATGAGGGTGCTCAACCTAAGAAGATGTGGGAAGAAACTTATCAGTATAAAGTGTTGTTCACTTCTTCAAGCACATAATCTGATGGGATGTTTCCTCACTTTTCTGAAATAATTGACTTAGTATCCTTGGGCTTTTTTCTGCTATTGTTGCATTTTTTGTATTTTTAAATTTATTTTCCCCTGTTGTTGTAATCAGTTTACTTTTCTGTGGTGCAGATCATGATGCTCAAGTTCTCATGCACTTTGCCTCAGTGCTCTTCAACTGAACAATATACACCCCCAGCCCAGCTAAAGCCACAACTCACTCATAGTTGAATCATTGGGGACAGAAGAAAACACAAAAGATAAAAAAGAGACACATTCCTGGTCATCAACTTATACCCAGGTGGGCATAGTTTTTGGCTTTCTGATGTCTCAGTACTGGGAAGACACATCTATATGAGCAACAGAGATGAATACTGCAAGTTTTGCTAACATCTATGCAGTTCCTCTGTATCATTGCAGCCCAACCTTATGAGATCATGTGAGGCTGACAAGACTGGATGTAGACGCCATTGGTGGGGGCCTGTGATCCTGGTTCCTGTCTTTTCTCATGAAGCTCTCAATTGACCTGAGTATCTAATCAGAGGGCAAGTGTTTCCCACACTTTTACTGATCCCTATGACTGGAAATAATAGAAATCCTTTCAAAAACTGAATGGTATCTACAGAAAACATATTTCCTGATAGAGGCCACTACATCCATTCTAGGAGGAATGCCAGAGTGTATTCCCTGCTTGCTAAGGGCTGATCAGAACTTCAGTTATCTTTGAGCGGGCAACAAGGAATAAAAAGAGAGAGACAGAGAAAATTTTCAAGTATAAAGGGGAACTAGAAGGAGACCTTCCTCAAGTGGAAAGACTCAATAAACTCCACAGTTGGCACACTTTTGTTAGGCAGTGAGAAGCACAGGGAGAGAGATTGAACTCATTTCATGGAACAGTAACTATAGAGAATTGGTGGACAAGATTAAGTTAATAAGGAACCTGATTTTCTTTATATCCATATCCCTGTATATTAACAACTGTCCTTAGCAGATGCTGTCTTGCTTCAGGAGTGCTGACCTCTGCCTGTAACCAGGAGGCATGCAACCTTCTGCATACTTCTCTGTTCTGGTGGCAAGATAACACTGACCTGGAGTCTGTGAGATCTGAATTACACAGCCTAGTCCCCAACACCTATTTATTCTACACAATAGCACACTTGTTTAAATTGCTATTATCCTCACTCTTGTGAAACCAGCAGAGACATTGGGTCTCTGACATTGATTACATATGCACTTTACACAGCTGAAGAAGCTACAAACAGATTATCCTGTCACTATATCACCAGGGCACAAATTGTACAACAGTTTGCAATGGATTAATACCCCAAGACACATAATGTGAGAAACCACCCACAAAAGGCCACTGTATAAAAGTAGTAGAGATATCCATCCTGATAGGTGTTAAATCTCTGCATAGTAACATAAGGAATGTGACAAAACAAGTAATAATATGACATGTCTGAACTTTGATAGCTCTCTAGTAACAAATTGCTAAGATACTAAAATAGATGAAGTACCTGATTAAAAATTTAAAAGAATAATTTTTTAACAGCTGAATGAAATGTGAGTTTATACATATGAATGATTAAATGAAATAATGAAGACAGTGAAAGGTGTGAATATGAATTTTGGCAAAGAGTAGAAATCTTTAAAATGAGCGTAAGATATCTCAGAAATGAAAAAGTCAAAACTAAAGAAATGAAAAGTAAAGGCTCAAATAACCTAATGATGGATCTTGACATGTTAAAAAATAAAAACCAAAACAGTAGAAATGAAGAAATAAAATAAATCAGAGCAAAAATGAATGAGATCGAGAGTCAAATAACAATAGAGAAAACTAAGGAATAGTTGGTTCTTTAAAAAGATAAACAAGATTGGTCAATTGAGGGAGGGAGGGATGGAGGGATAGAGAGACAGAGACAGGGGGACAGAGAGAGAGAGAGAGAATCCAAATAAAATTAGAAGTGAAAAAGATACCATGATAACTGATACCATAAAAATGTAAAGGATAATTAGAGATTATTTTTAAAAACTATATGTAAGAAATTGTCAAATTTACAAGAAATTGATATATTTTTGGGCACATATTACTTACAACATTGAGTCAAGATTATGTAAAAAAAAAAAAAACCCTTGAATACACTAGTAACAAGTAATACACATTGGAAAAGTGTAAAAAATCCTCCCAACAAAGAAAAGTCCAGAAACAAATGGGTTCATTACCAAATTTTCCCAAACTTTTAAAGAAAAACTTTAGTTCTTCTAAAGCTATTCCATAGAATTGAGAGAGAGAGAGAGAGAGAGAGAGAGAGAGAGCCCATCCCAACTCATTCTATGAGGTCAGCATCACCCTACGAGCAAAACTAATAAGGATACAAACACAAAACCACAGAGAGAGAGAGAGAGAGAGAGGAGGATAGAGAGAGGGAGCAAGAAAAGGAGAATTAGAGATGAATATTCCCAATGAACATAAATGCAAACATGCTACCAAGTGGATATGAAGGATGTAGAGAAAAAGGAAATTAAATTTATATACTATTGATGGGAATGTAAATTAATATAGACTACTTTTCTAAAAATAAAACTCTTTCTAAAAATGCTACTTTGGGAATAATTTTCTCAGCTTGAATTGTTTTCCTTTTCCACACCCAAAGAAAATGCAAAAATCATCAGTACCCACACATATTTACACTCAAAACTACAATGACATTCTTTACACTCAAGTACATTAGATATGCTTTAAACTGCAGAAAAATAAAGACAGTTGCAACAATTGATTACAGACATGATTTTTTTTCCTTCCCCAAACAGTTGACAGCAAAGCAGTTTCAAAGAACTCTTTCCAGTGGTTGTCAACAGTTGAAATTTGCATTTTGAATTTAATAAAAAGAAAAAAAGTCATCAAAATTTACTCAAAAGCAAAAACCAGAACTACTATAGGATCCAGCTATGTCACTCCTGAATATGTAGCTTAAAAATAAAAGTCAGTCAGGGTACAAAGAAAAATATACTCAATTTACTGTGGCACTTTTCACAATACCCAACTTATGTACTCATGAGAAAATGAATGGGTAGAGAAAATATGGTCTCTGTACACAAATGAATATTATGTAATCATACAGAAAAATGAAATACTGTCATTTCTAATAAAATTAATGGAACTAGAAAATATCATGTTAAACAAATGAAATAAACCACATACAGAAAAACAAGTATCACATTTTCTCTCATATGTAGAAACAAACTAACAAATATGGACTGAAAGTAGAAGGATTATTAAGGACTGGGAAGGGTGCTTTGGGCTCAAGAGTAGAAGGAAAGATGAACACGATCATTGCAAGATATACCACAGTGCATCACACTAATTTGTACAATTCATATGTACTAGTAATTAGAATTTAAAAATCACTCAACAATCAACACATTATGATGACAATCTATTATTTCTAATGAGAAGGTTGTGCAAAATTTAATGTAGCATTATTTACACTTTCTATTGTCAATGGATGCAAAATATATTATGTACTATAAGGAGTTGTGGGTTCTGAAATGACCAATATAGTTATGTGAGTCATGGGAGTCACTTACATGAATGGAAAATAAACTCTCTTCTCCTATAGAGAGTGTTTTTAATTGTTTGTGGGTTCACAAATGTCCATACTGAAACAAGCACCAAGCTACTCTTCTTTCATTTGAGCAAAATGATCCCTGAGTTTACAAGTTGGGAGTAATGAAATCCTATAAATTTTTACACAGGAAAGAAATTGTATAAGCAAGTTATAATTCAAACTAAAGTATGTACAGCTTAGCAAATGCACACATTTTAAAGTATACCATTTATTTTATATTTTATTCTGTTTTTCCTCTATTTCTTCACCTATCACTCAAACGTAGTTCTGTTACATAAATTTTAAATAAATTTAATGTTTTCAATTTTTAAATAATCTATTATTTATAATGCACAATAATACCATGCTAGTATGCCAAAATTAAGTTGCTAAGAAATCCAAATCACAAGCAGGTAATTTCTTTATGATTTTTGCATTATTTTCCACAGATTGTATACTGGGATTTGAGATACATAGTAAATAGAACAAACTCATGATATGAGATCTAAGAAATTTAATATTATTACAACATGGTTATAAGATATTACAAACATTAAAATGTATTATTTTAAGCCAGGAGTGTAACTCAAAGGATATTTCCAAGGGAAACAGTTAAATTCTTAGCAAAAGAGACTGGAATTGAGATTACTTGGCTAAGATTATAGATGCCATATTTCTTCAAAGTGATTAACTTTTTCCTTTCAACTGTCTAGTTTTAAAAGTCAGTCACTAAATTCAGTGCAGACTCAGAAATCGTTATGGTGGGAGAGAGGGTCAGAGCTCTGACTTCTTGAGAGGAGAGTATGTACATATATTATTTTGAATTCTTTCATAAGGAAGAATTAAAGGAAGAGAGGTTTTAAAGGGAAGGTGTGATCATACTCTACTATGGAATTTATGCAGGTGAATAACTAAAAGTCTTCATTGATTTTTACATGATGAAAGTCAGGATTAATTTGGGAATAACAGTTGCAAGTTAATTGCAAGGTTGAAATCCAGATGAGTGGGAAGAAAGTGTGTGGCAAAGAGGAGTTAAAGACAGCACATATGGGCACTTCATTGAAGATGCTTATCTAGGTGGAGCTACAACAAAAACACTACAGCCCGAGATCCATGTGACAATGTGACAATAAACTTTTTATTTTAGTAACATTGTGTTGTGGTTACATCATTCTCAATTTTAGCCCGATATTTTAGAGGCTTTAATCATTGGAAAATGAAGCTTTTAGAATCATCATCTTTATTAAATTCATTTAATTTAAATCACAAAAATATCATAATTCAAAGTTGTTATGACAAATATTTTTTTACTTTTTAATTCTTTGCATAAAAGTGATTTCTGTAAAACAAGAAGCAGATCCAGAAAACAGATTCTTTATTATTTGGAGTCAAATATGTAACCACTATTCTTATAATTTCCCTAGTAGTATAAGTCAAATCTAAGTAGGTGATGTGGCCCTTCTTCACACAGCCCCACTCATGTGTACTGGCAGTTAATAAATTTTGCCTTCAGAATAGCAAGAGGCCTGGCAATTGTTCTTGACCATTGGATGACTACAAGTTACTGCATTTTTCAAATCATCACAGTTGAAATATCTATTTTCATAATCACAAACATTGGCTGAAATAAGAATAGAACAGTCACTTCATTATCACTGTTCTCCATAGCAGACCCAGGAACAATAAATTCAGTAGGAATGGGGAGGAGATTGAGCACACAGGTCAACATTATTACACTACGGTAACAATTTTGTGTCTTAAGGAACATACAAAGTCCCTTAGTTAAATTCACTGAGTGATGTAGTAATTTTTTTTAAATTTGAGTTTTTTGAAATGTTGCTAAGATGAATCATCTTATTTTCCTCTCTTAAACAAGTTGAATAAAAATTAAGTGAATCTTTAGAACTGCACTATCTAAAATAATAGCAAATAGTTGTGTGCTTTTTTAAGTTAAAATTTACTGAAAGTTAAACTTTTATATCCTCAGCAACACCAGGTACATCTCAAGTGCCAATGTATCTAGGAGCTACTACTCTATAGGACAGTGAAAACAGTAAATATTTTCATCATTACAGAGAGTTATATTGGATAGTGTCACTCTAAATCTAGACTATAATGCCACCAGAGTTTCTTATAAGTGATCTATGGGAAGACAGAGATATGGAAATGTAAAAGGCGGAGACACTATCAATATGATTGATGAATGTCCCTCAATGGCCACAGATTAAATAAATCTCAGCCTAAATTCATCATCCTACCTAAAGGCTTGACCAAACCCACCACCCTCTTTTGAATGCATCCAATCTCAGAGAAATGACTCATAATAACTAAAAATTCAAACAAAGTGCAAAGAATCAGCAGGAACATGTTTTCTACTTTATTTGTGTTTTATGAGATGTGTCTCAGTGTATTACCCACTTTTGTACTAAAATGATCCTCCTACTTCATCCTCTCAGTAGCTGGGACCATAAGTGTATGCCACTTTGCCCAGCTCTCTGTCCTTTTTTTCAGGACTCGCAAATAAAAGTAATCAAACATGATTATTTGACTTTCTTCTTTTTTTTTTTTTCAGTACAAAGGACCTAGAAAAGTTAAAAACAAAAACAAAAACAAAAACAGTGTTGGAAGATGTTTAGTACCTAATTTTAAGACTTCTTCTAAAGCTACAGTAATCAAGGCAGTGTTGGTGTAAGGGAAGACATATAGATCATTTGAATAAAACAGAGAATCTAGAAATAGAACCACACATATATGGTCCATTGAGTTTTGAAAGATTATTTAACATTAGCATTTTATAGAATATAAACTCAGTTCAAGAGTCGAGGAAGAGATAGTGTTTGCAGCAAATGGCACTAGAACACCTAGTAACTGTATATAAAAAATTAACCTCAACCCTTTTTTTCCATACATGAAAATAACTTGAAGGGATCTATGAAACTAAATAAGAAAGCCTAAAAGTATATAAAACTTTAAGAAGAAATTATAAGGGAAAATATTTATGAATTCAGGGTAGGCAAGAACTACCTAGGAAACAAAAAACATGATGCATAAAAGAAAAAAATTGATAAATGAGATTCCATCAAAATTTAGAACTTTAAATGACATCATTAAAATGAAAAGTAGTCCTTAAACAGACCATATTTACAATGCATATCCTATGACCAGAATATATAAAGAATTCTTAGAGCTCATTAATAGACAACCCAATTAAAATGTAGACATAAGAAGATGATAAATAGCCAGTATAGCACAAGGAATGGTGTGCAACTCTAGAATCAGAAAAATACTCATCAGTACAATAATGAGATTGAATTATACACTCATTAGGGAGATGAAATTAAAAGTTTTAAAAGCCTTGTCATGACTTTTGTTTTTGTTGGATTCTCCCCCTTTGCATTTAATTTGTCACACCCAATGGATTCATTCTGCTGGATTTCCTGGGGTTGTGATCCTCATGGTCTTTTCCTAGGGTATTGTCTAAAATTTTTTGGAGTGTTGGTTTGGTATTCATGAAGTTCCTGGTGTGCTCTTTATCATGAAAGTATCTTATTTCTTCATCAATTTTGAAAAATAGTTTTGCAGGGTACATCAATCTGGGTTGGAGGCTGTTTTCTTTTAGGTCTTGAAATACATCACTCCAAGCTCTTCTTGCCTTGAGGGTTTGCATTGAGAAGTCTGCTGTGATTCTGATGGGCTTTCCTTTCTATTTGATTTGTTTCTTTTCTCTCACTGCTTGTAGAATTTTCTTCTTCTATTGGATTTCTGGAATCCTAACTATTATATGTTTATGTGTAGATTTATTTTGATTAAGGCTAGCTGGAGTCCTATATGCCCCACTTATCTGTATGTCAAGTTCTTTTCCCCTGCTTGGGAAGTTTTTCTACCATCGCTTCTGTGAACAGCTTTTTTTATGTCATCTGCACTCTCTCCTCTTTCTTCATTGACTCCAGTCAGTCTTATGTTATTTTTCTTTGCATTGTCTAGCAGCTGCTGGATTGATTTCTCATGTTCCCTTACAATTTTAAAGCAATTTTTCTTTTCCTCCTCACTAATTGCAATCTTATCTTCTGTATGTGAAATTCTATCCTCACATTGGTTCATTCTGCTGTGCAGACTTTCGAAGGAGTTTTTAATCTCTTGGAAATCTGTTCGTATCTCTTTTATGGATTCCATTTGTTTCCTATTTTGGGATTCCATCATGTTCCTCAGATCCTCTATTTTTTTATCTGTGTCCTCTCTCGATTTATTAATCATGTCTTGCACCATGAGAACAATCTTTGCTGTTATCTGAGTAATTATTTCTGATTTCATTTTTCCCAGATCCTCTTTTGTTGCCAGTTCAGAGAGTCCGGATGGTTGAGTATCAGATTGTTCCATCTCATTTCCCTTTGGGGTTGCTTTAGTGATCTGGAAGTCTGTTTTTGAGACTTGTTTATGTTTCTTCTCATTTCCATGGGGGGAGGGGTGCTTCTGGCACCCACGCGGCTCACCTTCTCTGCCCTAGGAGCCTGGGAGGGCAGCAGGGGAGCTTCCTTCCAGGTGCTGGGACCAGCTGAGCTTCTCTGCCCTAGGAGCCTGCACTTTCTGGGAACTGTAGCTACTGCTTAGGATCCCCAAACCCACAAACCACCGAATCATTGAATGCCTGGGATGTCTGACTTTCTTCTTTTTTTATACCTGTCTTTCTTCTCATTTCTTTTGCACCAATGTACTGAAGCTATCAATTTTTAAAGTCTAAGCTCCTAGCTGGCTTTCATCAATTGTTTCTTCCTACTTCCTAGCAGCTTCTTATAAAACACAATTCTGACCTGGCTACTTCTATTTAAAATCTTTTAATTGGCTATTCATTATGAATAGGATTGATTTCAAATCCCTTACCAAAATAATTCATCAGAACTGGGTATTCTTGGCTTTTTCTTCTTTAGTAATCTATAGCTTTCATATAGTTTTTATTTTTATACTAGTGTATGTTAGTACCACAGAATAATGAAGTTGGTTATGGAAGATTGTTATATGCATATAACATTTATTTATCCCTTTCAATCCTATTATCCCCTCTCCCTTTCTTTTCCCCCTCTCCCCAATCCCATTTCAGATCTTTAAAAGTGTACCTTCTAGTTTTCTGGCAACTCACATATAATTAATTAATTTAATTGATTTTCTTATAAGAGAAAACATGTGATATTTAATTTACTTGGTTTGACTTATTTTATTTAACCTGATGGTCTTCAGTTCCCTTTATATTTCTACAGATGACATAATTTCATTTATCTTAATGTCTAAATAATATTCCAGTGTGTATATATGTCTAATTTTCTTTATTCATCCACCTATTGATGGGCATCTCATTTATTTCCACAGCTCAACTATTATGAATTACTGTGCAATAAATACAGGTATTATGCAACACAATAGTATTCTTTTTATTCTTTTATTCTATTTTCTTTTGGAAACATACCCAGGATTGGTTTGATTGGATAGAATAGGATTTATATTTTTAGTTTTTGTGGAATCTCCATACTGAATTCTATAGTGGTTGTACTAGTTTGCATTCCTACCAACATTGTAGGATTTTTCTTGTTTCCTCATATTGTCACATGCATTCATATATTTCTTATATTCTTGATAATATCATTAATATTCTAAATTATAACTGTTCAATTATACAAAAGAGAAAAAATGTTGCAGTTCAGTCAGAGGAATGCATTAGAAGGATCAAAATCACAATGAATAAATCAAATCTTCTCTTCATTCCAATTTTAATAGTATGTGTATCCCAATCAAAGACAAATATTCTTTGCAGTTCTATTCATAATACTGGGAATGAGATACTGTATGATATTCATTTTACTTTCTCTTTGCTAAAATCTTTTTGAGGTTTCTGTGAACAAATGCTATATATGAATTTATGTTTGACTTTAAAATTTACATAAAATTACAAGTAACCAGAAGTGCTAGTTGTTATTAAATTTGATGATTCTATGTATATTGTGGAGGAGCTGAGTAATTTATTGTAATAAATTTATTTGTACATGCAGAATTGCAAAATTTGATGTGTCTCTCTGCACCAAGCCATATTCTAACATCTCAAACCATTTCAGTTTTGTGTTTTAACAATGCCAACTTTGATTTTAATACCTTGACCTTAATGATAAGAATATCTGCATTTAGTTATAATGGATTATTTCCCTAGAAATATTTTCCTGGATGCCATATCTAAAAGTGCTTGGTGTCGTCAAAAATATTTATGGATTTTGGATGTTTCTTTCAATTACTGATAGTAACAGGATTTTCACTACAAATATTACATATACAAGGAAAAGTGTAAAATTTGTATATATCTTTTACATGCAGATGTACTTTAAGCTGCTTATGTTCAAAATACTTCCTAATTCTTAAAAACTATATCATGTTATTTTATGAACTAGTAGGTTAATCCATCAAACTTACTGCATCACCTTGATACCCAAAGCAGAGAAAGACCCAACCAAAAAAGGGAACTATAGGCCAATCTCACTAATGAACACAGATGGAAAAATCCTTAGTAAGATACTGGCAAATAAAATGCAGAAGATCATCTTGAAGATCATACACCCTGACCAAGTGGGATTCATCCCAGGGATGCAGGGATGGTTCAACATATGCAAATCAATCAATGTAATACACTATATCAATAGAGCCAAGGACAAAAAACATATGATCATCTCCATAGATGCAGAAAAGGCATTGAACAAAATCCAACACCCATTCATGATAAAACCCTACTGAAAACTGGAATAGAAAGTTCTTATCTCAACCTGATTAAGGTTATCTATGAGAAACCAACAGCCACCATCATACTAAATGGTCAAAAAATGAAATCCTTCACACTAAAATCAGGAACAATACAAGGATGTCCACTATCACCATTCCTGTTCAATATAGTTTTGGAAACATTAGCCACGACAATTAGACAAGCAAAAGAAATAAAAGGAATAAAGATAGGAAATGAAGAAGTCAAGTTATCATTGTTTGCAAATGACATGATACTCTACATAAGAGACCAGGAGAACTCCACAAAAAGTCTTCTAGACTTAATAACCAAATTCAGTAAAGTAGCTGGATACAACGTCAACACACAAAAATCAATAACTTTCCTCTACATGAACAACAGACTCACTGAGAGAGAAATAGGGCAAACAATTCCTTTCACAATAGCATCCAAAAGACTGAAATACATAGGAATCAACCTAACAAAAGAAATCAAAGACATTTTTTCTGAAAAATATAGTACTCTGAAAAGAGAGATTGGAGACAATATCAGAAAATGGAAAGACATCCCTTGCTCCTGGGTAGGAAGGATCAACATAGTGAAAGTGGCCATACTTCCAAAATTGCTATATAGATTCAATGCAATCCCAATTGAAATTCCAGCAGCATATATCATGGACCTTGAGAAAACAATCCAAAAATTCACTTGGAACAAGAAGAGACCCAGAATAGCAAAAGCAATTCTAGATAACAGAGACATGGCAGGGGGTATTACAATCCCCAACCTGCAACTATACTACAAAGCTGCTGTGATAAAACAGCATGGTACTGGCAGAGAAACAGACCTGAGGACCAGTAAAACAGATTAAAAGATGCAGAAACAACTCCAGACACACTCAGCCACCTCATCTTCAACAAAGGAGCCAAACACCCTCAGTGGAGGAAAGATAACCTCTTTAATAAAAGGTGCTGGAAAAATTAGGTTTCTACTTGCCAAAGACTACAACTAGATCTATATCATTCACCATGCACTAAACTAAAATCTAAATGGATTAAAGATCTAAATATTAAAAAAAAACACTAAACCAACTGGAAGAGAGTTCAGGAAGAACTCTTGAAGACATTGGTGTAGGAAAAGATTTTATGAACAAAATCTCAGTTGCCTGTGAACTAGCACAATCAACAAGTGAGATCTCCTCTTACTAAAAAGCTTCTGCGCAGCCAGAGAAACCATCAACAGTGTGAAGAGATAACCCACAATGTGGGAAAAAATTTTCACCAGCTGTCCTTCAGACAATGGTCTACTATCTAGAATCAATAAAGAAATTTAAAAAGTCAGACCTCCCAAATTTAAAGACTCAATCCAAAAATGGGCATTGAAAAGGAATAGATACATCTCAGACAAAGAAGTAGAAATAGCAAATAAACATAAAAAAAAGGTTCAACATCACTGGTCATTAGAGAGATGCAAATGAAAACAAAGCTGAAATTCCACCTCACCCCAGAATGAATGGCTGCTATCATGAAAACAACCAATAACAAATGCTGGTGGGGCTGTGCGGAAAGAGGAACACTGCTCCACTGCTGGTAGGAGTGTTGACTGGTGCAACCACTGTGGAAATCAGTATGGAGATACCTCAAAGAACTAGGACTGGAAGTACCACTTGATTCAGCTATTTCCCTGCTGGATATCTTCCCCAAAGAATTAAAAGAATCATATCACAGTGATATATATGCACCCATGTTCATAGCAGCACAGTTTGTAATAGCTAAAACTTGGAAACAGCCCAAATGCCCATCAACTGGAGACTGGATAAAGAAAATGTGTTTTTTTAATAAAATGGAGTACTACTCAGCCACAAAAAATGAGCAATTAGAGAAGTTTATAGCTAAATGGATGCACATTGAGGCAATACTCTTAAGTGAAATAAATAGGACACACATGCATAAATGCCAAATAGCTTCTCTATTATGAGAAACTGAATGTAAAATAAGAAATAAAAGGTATAATAGATAATGTGAAATACGAAGAAAAGGGGCAAAGGGTGAAGGGAAGTGGGAAGGGTAGGTGAAAGGAAAGAAGGATAGGAATTAATATGAGAAAATGGAAACAAAGTCTTTGTAAATAGGGAGCGATGGAGGGGTTGAAGGGAGGGCAGGGGAAGGGGGAAAAATAAGAACCAAGAGAGATTATGTAAAGGTGCAAATTCCCAATGATGAATGCCATTATACTGTATACCTTAAATGTACCAATAAAATAAAATTAGGAAAAAAAACCTTACTGCACAGCCCATCCTCACAGTGGCCAGGGCAACTGGCACAAGGGGCTCCTTGCTTGTAAGGGGCATATCATCTTGTTGCATTATTATCACTGAAAGTTGAAAGACAACATGTCAAATTTATTATTCTGAACTTTCCTGCTTAGGTTACACTTATCACAATCACTATGTATAGGGGTTTTTTTTTAATATTTCAAATAATTAAAAATCTAGGGGCTGGGGATTTAGCTCAGTGGTTCCACAGCCTGCCTCGCAAGTACAAGGTCCCGAGATCCATCCCCAGTACCAAAACAAAACAAAATGAAACAAAAATCTCACATTCCCAGTGTATTCAAATGACAGTACAGAGTAAAATAATAATTTACAGATTCATTTCTTTGCTTAATCATAATCTCAGAACATATATAACTGAATTAGGATAATTAGCCTAAGTTTTCCGTGTATGTATCAATGTGGCTAGGGCTTCTTAATTTCACAACAGACTTAGTCAAATTGCTAAGACAGCACACTATAAGGAGATTACTAAGGATAAAACATATTCCTTGAAGAGAAAGGAGATAATTCTAGAAGACAGAGAGATACGGTAGAAAAAGTAATTAGTACTTCCTTTGAAATTTAATTTTGTTTTTAAAAATGAAAAAAAATTCTAAAAGATGAAGCAGTGTAAGTAAAGCGGCAGTAAAATTTTGACTTTTAAGTGGGAGTGACAATTTTCAGGAATTTTTGGTGTATGTTTTTGAAAGAGTATGTATTTAGGCAGATTTGGAAATGTCTAAAGGAGGTGTGTGAGTGTATGAGATTTTTATGTTTATAAAAATAGAAATATTATTTAGAAATGAAAAGATTTTATTAACAACAGTCTATACAGTGTACTGATCTTACAATGCCCAGATTGTACCTCCTTATGTTTGGAATGCTATTGATCATTATCATCTGAACATACAGGGGAGTCAAATTCTTGGTTGCACCAAATGGGGCAAGAGCCAAAGGTAGGGCTGGTATATATAAATATAGAAACATAGAAATCCTCACAGAATGTGTGAGCAGCTATAAAATTGTGAAATAGACTGCTCCTGGTCCAGAGGAAGAGGCTTCTGGGCTGTCATCTAGCCTGCAACTCCCAGCCCAGAGAAAGGGGCTTCCCAGCCATCATCCCTCCTGACACTCCAGGCCCAGAGGAAAGGGCTTTGGGCTGCCATCCTTTCTGCTGCTCCTGGGCCAGAGGAAGGGGCTTCTGAGCCTCTGTCCTACCAATCCTGGCCCAGAGGAAGGGGCTTCCGGGCCACCAACCCTCCTGCTCCTGGATCCTGTCCCACCTCTCCCAGCTCAGAGGACATGAGCTGCACAGGCACCAACAGCACACCCCCCTCCCCGTTGAAATTAGAAGACATGTAAATAAGTCTCAAAACCTGACTTTCTGATCACATATAGCAACCCCAAAGGGAAATGAGATGGAACACCCCAATACTCAACCACCTGGACACCCTGAAATGGCAACAAAAGGGGATCTGGGAAAAATGAAATCAGAAATAATTTCTCAGATTATTTCAGCAGAGATTGTACACCTAGTGCAAGACATGATTAATAAATCTAGAGAGGAGCTCAGGAACATGATGGAATCCAAACATAGGAAACAAATGGAATCCATAAAACAGATGCACATAGATTTCCAAGAGATGAAAAATTCCATTCAAAATCTACACACCAGAATGAGCTAAGGTGAGGACAGAATTTCAGACATAGAAGATAAGATTGCAATTAATGACCAGGAAAAGAAAAATTGCTTCAAAATTATAAGGGAACATGAGAAATCAATCCAGCAGCTGCTAGATGATGCAAAGAAGAATAACATAATACTGATTAGAGTCAAAGAAGAAACAGGAGAGAGTGCAGATGACATAAAAAGTATCCTCACAGATGTAATGGCAGAAAACTTCCCAAGCAGGGGAAAAGAACTTGACATACAGATAAGTGAGGCATATAGGACTCCAAATAGCCTTGATCAAAAAAATCTACACAGAGTCATATAATTGTTAAGATTCCAGAAACACCACAGAACAAAGTTCTACAAACAGGTAGAGAAAAGAAACAAATCACATACAAATGAAGCCCATCAGAATCACAGCAGACTTCTCAACACAAACCATCAAGGCAAGAAGAGCTTGGAGTGACATATTCCAAGCCCTAAAGGAAAACACCCTCCATCCCAGATTGATGTACCCTTCAAAACCATCTTTCAAAATTGATGGAGAAATAAGATACTTTCATGACAAAGAGCATTTTAGGAACTCCATGAATACCAAACCAGCATTCCAAAGAATTTTACACAATATCCTAGGAACAGATATTGAGGATCACAACACCAGCAAGCAAAGCAGAAGGAACCCATCTGGCATGACAAGAAATTCAATGTAAAGGGGAAGAACCCAACAAAAAGAAAATGTCATGGCAATGACAAGTCAATATGTTTCAGTTATAATCATCAATGTTAATGGTCTCAATTCACCAGTCAAAAGAAATAGACTGGCAGAATGGGTCAAAAGCAAAATCCAACAATATGCTGCATACAAGAAACACACTTAATTCAAAAGGAAACTCATAGACTGAAAGTTAAAGGGTGGAAAACAATATTCCATGCAATGGGAACCGGAAAAAAAGCGGGAGTAGCTACCCTCTTTGCAGTTCAAATAGATTTCAAACCAACACTGATTAAGAGAGATGAAGAAGGACAATACATCCTTGTAAAGGGAAGAAGCCAAGAGGAAGAGATGACACTCATAAATAACTATGCACCAAACACTAGTGTGCCCAACTATATAAAACAAATACTAACGGACATGAAAAGCCATCTATGCACTAATACAATTGTAGTGGGGGACCTCAACACCCCACTGTCACAAATAGATAGATCAACTAGACTAAAAATAAGTAATGCAATACTAGAACTCAATCAAACTCTTGAACAAATGAACATAACAGATGTTTACAGAGTCTTCCACCCCACAAAATCAGAATACACATATTTCTCAGCTACATATGGGTCATTCTCCAAAATAGACCACATACTCACACATAGAATATGTTTAAGTAAGTGCAAAGGAATTGAAGTTATCCCCTGTATATTATCAGACCATAGGGCACTGAAATTTGAGATGAATAGCAAAAGAAACTGAAAAAATTTCATAAACATGTCAAAATTGAACAACACACTTCTGAATAACCAATGGGTCACAGAGGAAATTAAAGAAGAAATCAGAGAGTTCCTTCAATTAAATGGCAATGACAATACAACATATCAGAATCTATGGGACACAATGAAAGCAGTCTTATGAGGGAAATTCATAGCAGTGAATATGCATATTAGGAAAACAGAATGAGCCCAATTAAACAACCTGATGCTCAGCCTCAAGCTACTGAAGAGAAGAGCAGGACAAACCCAAAGCTCATACAAGGGTGGAAATTATAAAGATCAGAGGAGAAATCAATGCAATGGAGACTAAGAGAATGATACAAAAGATCAATGAAGCCAAGAATTGGTTCTTTGAAAGAATCAACAAACTTGACAAACCCTTAGCCAACCTTATCAGAAAAAGGAAAGAAAAGGCCCAAATCCATGCAATTAGGAAGGAAAAGGATGAAATGACAACAGACCCAGCAGAAACCCAGAGGATCATCAATGCCTCCTTCCAGAACCTATACGCCAATAAGATGGACAACACAGAAGAAATGGACAGATTCCTAGATACATATGAATTACCAAAGTTGAATGAAGAAGACCTAAAAATTCTGAACAACGCAATATCAACCAATTAAATTGAAAACGTAATAAAAGACTTGTCAACTAAGAAAAGCCCAGGCCCTGATGGCTTCACTGCTGAATTCTACAAAACATTTAGAGAGGAACTACTGCTACTATTGTTTAAACTGTTCAATGAAATTAAAAGGGAAGCAATACTCCGAAATTCATCCCTGCAACTAAGCATCACCTTGATTCCCAAAGCAGAGAAAGACCCAAATGAAAAGGAGAACTATAGGCCAACTCACTAATGAACATAGATGCAAAAATCCTTAATAAGATACTGGCAAATAGAATGCAGAAAATCATCAAGAAGATCATACACCTCGATCAAGTGGGATTCATCCCAGGGATGCAGGGATGGTTCAATATATGCAAATCAATCAATGTAATACACTATATCAATAGAGCCAAGGACAAAAACCATGTGATTATCTCCATAGATGCAGAAAAAGCATTTGAAAAAATCCAACATGCATTTATGATTAAAACCCTACAAAAATTGGAATAGATGGTCTCTACCTCAAACTGATAGAAGTCATCTATGAAAAACCAACAGCCAATATCATACTAAATGGTCAAAAACTGAAATTCGCCACACTAAAATCAGGAACAAGACAAGCGTGTCCACTACCACCACTCTTGTTCAATATAGATTTGGAAACATTAGCCATAGCAATTAGACAAGAGAAAGAAATAAAAGGAGTAAAGATAGGAAATGAAGAAGTCAAATTGTCATTACTTGCAGATGACATGATACTCTATATAGAAGACCCCAAGAACTCCACCAAAAGTCTTCTAGACTTAATAACCAAATTCAATCAAGTAGATGGTTACAAAGTCAACACACAAAAATCAATAGCTTTCCTCTACACAAATGACAGGCTCACTGAGAAAGAAATAGGGCATATAATTCCTTTCACAATAGCATCCAAAAAATTGAAATACCTAGGAATCAACCTAATGGAAGAAATCAAAGATCAGTTCTCTGAAAACTATAGCACTCTGAAAAGAGGGATTGAAGATGATATCAGAAAATGGACAGACATCCCCTGCTCCTAGGCAGGAAGGATTAATATAGTGAAAATGACCATACTTCCAAAACTACTATATAGATTTAATGCAATTCCAATTGAGATCCCAGCAACATACCTCATGTACCTTGAGAAAACAATCCAAAAATTCATTTGGAACAAGAAGAGATCCAGAATAGCAAAAGCAATTCTACCCAACAGAGATATGGCAGGAGGTGCAACTATACTACAAAGCTACTGTGATAATACAGCATGGTACTGGCAAAGAAACAGACCTGAGGACCAGTGGAACAGATTAGGAGATGCAGAAACAACTCCAGACACACTCAGCCATCTCACCTTTGATAAAGGAGCCAAACACCCTCACTGAAGGAAAGAGAGCTTCTTTAATAAATGGGGCTGGAAAAATTGGGTTTCAACTTGCCAAAGATTAAAACTAGACCTATATCTCTCACCATGCACTGATCCAAAATTGAAATAGATTAAAGATCTAAATTTTAAAATAGAAACACTGAACCGGCTGGAACAGAGGTTAGGTAGAACTCTTGAAGACATCGGTGTAGGAAAAGGTTTCATGAACAAAACTTCAGTTGCCCGTGAACTGGCACAATCAACAAGTGGGATCTCTTCTTATTAAAAAGCTTCTACACAGCAAGAGAAACCACCAGCAGTGAGAAGAGGCAACCCACAATGTGGGAAAAAATCTTTACCTGCTTTTCCTCAGACAAAGGCCTACTATCTTGAATCTATAAAGAACTGAAAAAGATCAGACCTCCCAAATTTAAAGACCCAATCCAAAAATGGGCATCTGAAATGAACATACCTTAATCAGACACAGAAGTAGAAATGGCAAATAAATACATGAAAAAATGTTTAACATCACTGGCCATTTGAGAGATGCAAATGAAAACAGTGCTGAGATTCCACCTCACTTCAGAAAGAATGGTTTCTATCAAGAGATCAACCAATAACAAATGCTGGTGGGGCTGTGGAGAAAGAGGAATCCTGTTCCACTGCTGGTGGGAGTGTAGACTGGTGCAACCACTGTGGAAATCAGTATGGAGATTCCTCAAAGAACTAGGACTGGAAGTCCCATTTGACCCTGCTATTCCCCTGCTGGGGATATTCCCCAAAGAATTCAAAGAATCATACCACAGTGATACATGTGCACCCATGTTCATAGCAGCACAGTTTGTGAAACAGCCCAAATGCCTATCAGCTGGGACTGAATAAAAAAGTTGTGTTTTTTTTTTTTATGAAATGGAGTACTACTCAGACATAAAAAATAAATTAGAGAAGATTATGCCTAAATGGATGCACATTGAGGCAATACTCTTTAGTGAAATAAATAGGACACACGTATAAATACTGAATAGTTTCTGTGCTGTGAGAAACTGAAAGTATAAATAAGGACTAAAACATATAATAGGTATTGTGAAATAGGAAGAAAAGGTGCAAAGGGGAACGAAGTGGGAGGGTTAGGGGAAAGAAAAGAAGGGAATGGTATTAATGTGAGAAAACGGAAAAATAGGAACAAAATCTTTGTAAATAGGGAGGAATGGAGGGGTTGAAGGGAGGGCTGGGCAAGGGTGAAAAATAAGAACCAAGAGAGATTATGTAAAGGCGCAAATTTCCAATGATGAATGTCATTATACTGTATACCTAAAATGTACCAATGATTAGAATGAATAATTGAGAATGCAAAATAGGAAGAAAAGGTCCAAAAGGGTAGGGGTAGTTGGAGGGGCAGGGGAAAGGAAAGAAGGGAAAGGACAAATGCTGAGAAATGGAAAAAATGGAAATAAAGTCTTTGTAAATAGGGAAGGGTGGAGGGGGTGAAGGGAGGGCTAGGAATGGGGAAAAAATAAGAACCAGGATGCATCATGTAAAGGTACAAGTTCCAATGAGAAATGTAAATGTGTTGTATACCTACAATGTACCAATAAAAGAATTTAAGAAAAAAAATAAAATTGTGAAATAAATGTGAAGGTATTGTAGAAGTTCTCTCTCTTTTCCTTTATTTTCCATTCAACTCTCACTTCAGATTCCAGACTCCAGATGTACTCATCTTTTGGCCAAGTAGGCACTTAAATTATTCTGATAGGGTTTTTCAATTCCTTTTATTTAGCAACAATAAAACTTGCTGAAAAATGAAGTCAAAAATTCTAAAACTGAAACTCCACATCTGGCTTATCTACAGTCTCAAAGTGAATCATGTAAGAAGCTTAGTAGCTGGGTGTAGTGGTGCACCCCTGTAATCCTACCCTTTTGGGAAGTTGAGGAAAGAGGATCCCCACGAGTTCAAGGCCAACCTGGTATATATCATTAGTTCAAGGCCAACATGAACTACAAAGTGAGACCCTGTCTCAAGACAGAGAGAGAGAGAAAGAGAGAGAGAGAGAGAGAGAGAGAGAGAGAGAGAGAGGGAGGGAGAGAGAAAAAGAGGCTTGCTTGGTTCTGTGAGACCCTGTGCCACTAATGGTAAAAAATTTCATGTATGGAAAATAAATTAAAACTAACAAATAGATTGTTAATATATATTCATTACATCAGTAGAATATTTTTGAGGAAAGTTTAAACATGTTTTGAGAAAGGATGGATTTCTGGCTATAAATCAAGAGCTGAATTAATGTATTCTTCAGAGAATTTTGTAATAAATTCTGAGATGCAAAAGTTTAAGGAGTTATATTTTTTGAGTTTTGAAATATAAAATTTTATAAAACTATTTAAAAGATTTCATTATTTCTTAATGAAAAAAGTAACAATTTAATTAAACAAGAGTATGAACATTGGAATAGGAGCTAGTAGAATCACTAAAATGAGTCATTACTCATTTGCGTTGGTCTAACACAACATTTCATTTTCTACTGTGTGATTTAGACAATGAAAATCTAGAAAACTACACACTGCATGGATCTCACAGGTTAATCCTGAGTCTACATACCAGCAATTGAGGGAAAACAAATTATTTTAGTCAAAAGGAAAGAGCTTCTGAATATTATCCTTGTAACTGAGAAACTCATCTTTCTAAGAATTTGGATAAATAGCCTCCATATTATAAAACCTTTCTAAACATTTATTTCTCACCCTTTTCTAAAATATGCTTTGTGTTTTTTTTCTTATATGAAGAATATTAAATTGCTTTTGGTATTATTGATGGTAAACTCTAAAATATATACTTACACAGGACAGTAATGGCAAACCATAAAGTATCCTAAAGTTTGGTTGTTAGGACAGTGGGCAATTCCACATCCAATATGGAAAAAGGAGTATCAAGCAACCTGCACACTCACAAGGGAAGATATGAGAGCATATAGAGGAATATAAATGTAACAAAAAGAATGTCACAAGGTACTCTGCTTCTATGTGCCTTATATATAGTTAAATTATTGAATCTAATGAAAAAATTAAAAATATTACATTTCACTCTATATTCACTCCTTTATTCTTTTAGATTATTAAAGAAATCCAAAATGTATTTCTTTACCAAGAGCCTACAGGCTATTAAGAAATGATAGTTCAAATACCCCAAAAATGCTGAAACTGCTCTACATCCACAGAAAATTTTCCCTCAAATGTCATTTTGGAATCAATCAAAATTTAGACAGGATTTTCTGTTAGGTTATTTGGGACAGAGGATAATTCATTGGTTTTTCTTACTTGGGTATAGCATCCAGTTATTGCACTAGGTGTCTTTGGCCCTACATTGAAGATAAAATTTCTTCTGTCATCATACCATCCTTGGATTGCAGATGACCATGAAGAAGGAGCACTTGACATAAAGAGGTTCTCACCACAGCTTACATCTAAGAGGGAACAGATCATTCATGAGGAAAGCAATAAGGAACACAATGGAACATACACACGTGCACAAACAAGGCAGAGTTCCTGGTCTTTAAACACAGTACCCAGAGCTGGTGCTGTTGGGTAAGCCATAGGGAGGGTGCCTCAAATCCTTATCAGCTATAAACAGAAAACCAGCCAGATTTGATCAGTGCATGTGGTTTGGCCTCAGCATGCAGAGCTGTGAGTAAAGAAGTCTTTCTCTAATGTCTTATTTCCTAGGACTCATTGATTTACACATTAAATTCTTGCATATATTGTATATGCCTTGTATGTGCTCAGCTTTCTGTTGGAAATTTACTAACTCCCTCTAATTTCTCTCCTGTTCTAGCCCATACTCACTAGAGATTTTCATATATAAAAAGTTGAATTAATATTAAAGATGATTATTTTGTATAATCTTTGAAAAATATTTTACAGTCAGTCTTTAAAAACTGAAGGCATGAAACAAGCACCACCAGGAAAGTACTTTTAGAGTTTATCAGTGTCACCTTCATCAACCAATCCAGTACCTCACAGGCCAAAAACCCTTCTTGAAGAAGGAGAAAAAATATATTGCAGCACAAAGATCTTCCAATATTTTCAAGCTCTGCAAGTATTATTTACACTTTCATATCAAAGGGAATGTCTCCATGTTGCTTAAAGAGAGAATAAACTACTCTTGGATAGTTTCTTATAATAGGAAAGTAATAAGCTGTGATTTTTACAATAGAGTGAGGTTTAAAAGACCAGTTCTTTCAAATTTCTACTGACTATGGACATCTATTGCATAATTTTATTATAACTATTTTATAAAAAATTATAAATAACAATGAAGATGTCTTCAAAACAGGTCAGTTATTAATTACTTTCAAGTTGGGTTTGAATTCCTGGCATTTTGATAATTCAATACATATATTATTTATGTTATGTTGTCATTGATTTTATGTTCTTTGATGTAAAGTTTATTTTTTCAGATTATATTTAGTTTAATAATATGTACATTATAGGTACTCGGAACTTAACTCTCTATCATCAAAAGTTAAAAAGGAAATAGTGGTAAATATTAATAATTATTATATTTGAGAAAAATTCAGAAAGAGTATGTTTTATAAATTTAAAATAAGTTCTCAAAACATAAACAGGCTGCATATTATAAAATACTGGATAATAAAAGTCAGAAATTCTACTTTTTTCAAATTTCCAATATGTGACTATAACTACCAATCATTTTTCTCTAGGTAGATGCTTTTGTAGAGATAGAGATGATTAATTTGCTTTACTCATGAGCTGGTTGAAAGGTACAAAGGGGTCATGCAGAAAGCACCAAATCACCTCACAGCAGACAGGCAGGTCTGTTCACTCACTACGGAGGTCCTAAGTTTCACAGAGCATGCCGAATCAGCCCGCTGCAGAAAGGCACATCTGCCCATGCCCTACCAAGGTCCTGAGTTGCACAGAACATGCAGAATCAGCCCACTGCAGACAGGCAGATCTGTGCACGCCCTACAGCGGTCCTGAGTCATGCGGAAGACACTGAATCACCCCGCTGCAGACAGGCAGCCACCTGGTTCCACACTACAAAGATGCAGAGGACACCAGACCACCAGACCAAGGTACTGAGTTCTGCTGTTCCTGGCCCAGAAGTAGGGGCTTCTGAGCCACTGTCCCACTGCTCCTGGTCCAGAGGAAGGGGCTTCCCAGTCACCATCCCTCTCACTGCTCCCAGCCCAGAGGAAAGGGCTTTTGGGCCACCTTCTATCCTGCTGCTCCTGGCCCAGAGGAAGGGGCTTCCAGGCCACCATCCCTCCCACCACTTGCTGCCCAGAGGGAGAGGCTTCTGAGCCACCATCCCACTGTTCCTGGTACAGAGGAAGGGGCTTCCTGACCACCATCCCTCCCACTGCTCCCAGCCCACAGGAAAGGGCTTTTGGACCACCATCCCTACCGCTGCTCCCAGCCCCTGTCCCACCTCACCCAGCTCAGAGGAGGTAATCCGTGCAGGCGTTAACAGCCCCCTGCCCCAGTCAAAATGAGAAAACACATAAATAAGTCCCAAAACCAGACTTCCAGATCACCTACAGCAACCCCAAAGGGAAATGAGATGGAACACTCTGATACTCAACAACCTGGACCCATTGAACTGGCAACAAAAGGGGATCTGGAAAAAATGAAATCAGAAATAATTTCTCAGATAACAGGAGAAATTGTGCCCCTACTGCAAGACATGATTAATAAATCTAGAGAGAAGCTGAGGAACATGAAGAAATCCCAACATAAGAAACAAATGGAATCCATAAAACAGATCCAAATAGATTTCCAGGACATGAAAAACTCCATTGAAAGCCTACACAGCAGAATGAGCCAATGTGAGAACAGAATTTCAGATATAGAAGATAAGATTGCAATAAGAGACCAGGAAAAGAAAAATTACTTCAAAATTATAAGGGAACATGAGAAATCAATCCAGCAGCTGCTAGATGATGCAAAGAAGAATAACATAAGACTGATTGGAGTCAATGAAGAAACAGGAGAGAGAGATGACATAAAAAATCTCTTCTCAGAAATAATGGCAGAAAACGTCCCAAGCAGGGGAAAAGAGTTTGACATACAGATGCCTGAGGCATATAGGACTCCAAATAGCCTTGATCAAAACAAATCTACACATAGGCATATAATTGTTAAGATTCCAGAAACACAACAGAAGAACAAAGTTCTCCAAGCAGTCAGAGAACAGAAACAAATCACATAGAAAAGAAAGCCCATCAGAATCACAGCAGACCTCTCAACACAAACCATCAAGGCAAGAAGAGCTTGGAGTGATATATTCCAAGCCCTAAAAGAAAACAGCCTCCAACCCAGATTGATGTACCCTGCAAAACTGTCTTTCAAAATGGATGGAGAAATAAGATACTTTCATGACAAAGAGCACCTTAGGAACTTCGTGAATACCAAACCAGCACTCCAAAGAATTTTACACTATATCCTAGGAACAGACATTGAGGATCACAACCCCAGGAAACAAAGCAGAATGAACCCATCTGGCATGACAAGAAATTAAACGTAGAGGGAGAGAACCCAACAAAAAGAAAGATTCATGGCAATGACAAGTCAATACGTTTCAGTTATAACCATCAATGTTAATGGTCTCAATTCACCAATCAAAAGAAATAGACTGGCAGAATGAATGGGTCAAGAAGCAAAATCCAACCATATGCTGCATACAAGAAACACACTTAATTCAAAAGGAAACTCATAGACTGAATATTAAAGGGTAGAAAACAATACTCCATGCAAAAGGAATGCAAAAAAAAGCAGGAGTAGCTATTCCCTTTGCAGATCAAGTAGATTTCAAACCAACACTGATTAAGAGAGATGAAGAAGGACACTACATCCTTGTAAAGGGAACAATCCAAGAGGAAGAGATGACAATCCTAAATACCTATGCACCAAACACTAGTGTGCTCAACTATATAAAACAAATACTAATGGACATGAAAAGTCATATATGCACCAATACAATTGTAGTGGGGGACCTCAACACCCCACTGTCACAAATAGATAGATCAACTAGACTAAAAAAAAGTAATGAAATACTAGAACTCAATCGAACTCTTGAACAAATGAACATAACAGATGTTTACAGAGTCTTCCACCCCACAAAATCAGAATACACATTCTTCTCAGCTGCACATGGGTCATTCTCCAAAATAGACCACATACTCACACATAGCACATGTTTAAGTAAGTGCAAAGGAATTGAAGTTATCCCCTGTATATTATCAGACCATAGTGTGATGAAATTGGAGATCCATAGCAAAAGAAACTCAAAAAATTTCATAAACACGTGGAAATTGAACAACACACTACTGAATAACCAATGGGTCACAGAGGAAATTAAAGAAGAAATGAGACAGTTCCTTCAATTAAATGACAATGACAATACAACATATCAGAATCTATGGGACACAATGAAAGCAGTCTTACGAGGGAAATTCATAGCAGTGAATACACATTTTAGGAAAACAGAATGAGCCCAATTAAACAACCTGATGCTGAACCTCAGGCTTCTAGAAAAAGAAGAGCAAGACAACCCCAGAGCTCATACAAGGGAGGAAATTATAAAGATCAGAGGAGAAATCAATGCAATGGAGACTAAGAGAATGATACAAAAAATCAATGAAGCCAAGAGTTGGTTCTTCGACAGAATCAACAAAATTGAAAAACCTTTAGCAAACTTTTTCAGAAAAAAGAAAGACAAGGCCCAAATCCATGCAATTAGGAATGAAACGGGTGAATTTACAACAGACCCAACAGAAATCCAGAGGATCATCAATACCTAATCCAGAACCTATATGCCAATAAGATGGACAACACAGAAGAAATGGACAGATTCCTAGATACATATGAATTATCAAAGTTGAACGAAGAAGACTTAAAATTCTGAACAACCCAATATCAACCAATGAAATTGAAAATGTAATTAAAAACTTATCAACTAAGAAAAGCCCAGGCCCTGATGGCTTCACTGCTGAATTCTACAAGACATTTAGAGAGGAACTGCTGCAACTGCTGTTTAAACTCTTCAATGAAATTGAAAGGGAAGCAATACTCCCAAATTCATTCCTGGAAGCAAGCAGCACCTTGATCCCCAAAGCAGATAAAGACCCAACCGAAAAAGAGAACTATAGGCCAATCTCGCTAATGAACATAGATGCAAAAATCCTTGATAAGATACTGGCAAACAGAATGCAGAAGATCATCAAGAAGATCATACACCCTGATCAAGTGGGATTCATCCCAGGGATGCAGGGATGGTTCAATATATGCAAATCAATCAATGTAATACACTATATCAATAGAGCCAAGGACAAAAACCATGTGGTTATCTCCATAGACGCAGAAAAAGCATTTGACAAAATCCATCATGCATTTATGATAAAAACCCTACAAAAATTGGAATACATGGTCTCTACCTCAAACTGATAGAAGTCATCTATGAAAAACCAACAGCCAATATCATACTAAATGGTCGAAAACTGAAATCCTTCACACTAAAATCAGGAACAAGACAAGGATGTCCACTATCACCACTCTTGTTCAATATAGTTCTGGAAACATTAGCCATGGCAATTAGACAAGAGAAAGAAATAAAAGGAATAAAGATAGGTAACGAAGAAGTCAAATTGTCATTATTTTCAGATGACACGATACTCTGTATAGAAGACCCCAAGAACTCCACCAAAAGTCTTCTAGACTTAATAACCAAATTCAGTCAAGTAGCTGGTTACAAGGTCAACACACAAAAATCAATAGCTTTCCTCTACATCAATGACACACTCACTGAGAGAGAAATAGGGCAAATAATTCCTTTCACAATAGCATCCAAAAGTCTGAAATACCTAGGAATCATCGTAATGAAAGAAATCGAAGACCTCTTCTCTGAAAACTATGGCACTCTGAAAAGAGAGATTGAAGATGATATCAGAAAATGGACAGACATCCCCTGCTCCTGGGTAGGAAGGATTAATCTAGTGAAAATGTCCATACTTCCAAAACTGCTATATAGATTTCATTCAATTCCAATTGAGATCCCAGCAGCTTACTTCATAGACCTCGAGAAAATAATCCAAAAATTCATTTGGAACAAGAAGAGACCCAGAATAGCAAAAGCAATTCCAGGTAACAGAGACATGGCAGGGGGTATCACAATCCCAAACCTGCAACTATACTACAGAGCTACTGTGATAAAAACAGCATGGTACTGGCAAAGAAACAGACCTGAGGACCAGTGGAACAGATTAGAAGATGCAGAAACAATGCCAGCACACTCAGCCATCTCATTTTCGATAAAGGAGTCAAACACCCTCACTGGAGGAAAGATAGCCTCTTTAATAAATGGTGCTGGAAAAATTGGGCTTCAACTTATGAAAGATTAAAACTAGACCTATATCTCTCACCATGCACTAAGCTAAAATCAAAATGGATTAAAGATCTAAATATTAAAATAGAAACTCTGAATCAGTTGGAACAGAGTTTAGGTAGAACTCTTGAAGACATCTGTGTAGGAAAAGATTTTATGAACAAAACCTCAGTTGCCTGTGAACTAGAGCAAACATTCAAAAATGGGATCTCTTC
The DNA here is from genome assembly GCF_053883595.1 of Heterocephalus glaber. Taxonomy (NCBI): domain Eukaryota; kingdom Metazoa; phylum Chordata; class Mammalia; order Rodentia; family Bathyergidae; genus Heterocephalus; species Heterocephalus glaber. The sequence goes on from NW_028258327.1 coordinate 27,683,186, forward strand.
TTATTAGAAGGCTTCTGCACAGCAAGAGAAACCACCAGCAGTGTGAAGAGACAACCCACAATGTGGGAAAAAATCTTCCCCTACTCTTTCTCAGACAAAGGTCTACTATCTCAAATCTATAAAGAACTTAAAATGATCAGACCTCACAAATTTAAAGACCCAATCGAAAAATGGGCAGCTGAAATGAACAGACATTTCTCAGACAAAGAAGTAGAAATGGCAAATAAATACATGAAAAAATGTTCAACATCACTGGTCATTTGAGAGATGCAAATGAAAACAAAGCTGAGATTCCACTTCACTCCAGAAAGAATGGCTGCTATCATGAAATCAACCTATAACAAATGCTGGCTGGATTGTCGGGAAAGAGCAACCCTGCTCCACTGCTGGTGGGAATGTAGACTGGTGCAAGCACTGTGGAAATCAGTATGGAGATACCTCAAAGAACTAGGACTGGAAGTCCCATTTGACCCCGCTATTCCACTGCTGGGGATCTTCCCCAAAGAATTAAAAGAATCATACCACAGTGATATATGTGTGCCCATGTTCATAGCAGTGCAGTTTGTAATAGCTAAAACTTGGAAACAGCCCAAATTGCCATCAACTGGGACTGGGTAAAGAAAATGTGACTTTTTTATAAAATGGAGTACTACTAAGCCATAAAAAATGAGAAATTAGAGACATTTATAGCTAAGTGAATGCACATTGAGGCGATCCTCTTTAGTGAAATAAATAGGACATACGTGTTTAAATACTGAATAGTTTCTCTGGTGAGATAAACTAAAAGTGTAAATAAGGACTAAATGTATGATAGGTAATGTGAAATAGGAAGAAAAGGGGAAAAGGGGAAGGAAGTGGGTGGGCTAGGGGATAGGATAGAAGGGAATGGGATTAATATGAGATAATGGAAAAATAGGAACAAAATCTTTGTAAATAGGGAGGAATGGAGGGGTTGAAGGGAGGGCTGGGCAAGGGTGAAAAACAAGAACCAAGAGAGACTATGTAAAGGTGCAAATTTCCAATGATGAATGTCATTATATTGCATACCTAAAATGTACCAATGATTAGAATGAATAATCAATAATGTAAAATAGGAAGAAAAAGTCCAAAGGGGTAGGGGTAGTGGGGTAGTGGGAGGGGCAGGGGAAAGGAAAGAAGGGAAAGGACAAATGCTGATAAATGGAAAAAATGGAAATAAAATCTTTGTAAATAGGGAAGGGTGGAGGGTGTGAAGGGAGAGCTAGGAATGGGGAAAAAATAGGAACCAAGATCCATTATGTAAAGGTACAATTCCCAATGATAAATGTAATTGTGTTGTATACCTACAATGTACCAATAAAATAATTTAATACAAAAAAAAAGAGAAAGGTACAAAGGTGAAATTGTGTGAAAGTTTTGCAGAAAACAATGAGCACAAGGTGGTGATTCTCAGAATTATCTCTATATTCAGAGATACTTAACTTGGAAAGGCAACATTAGAAGCAGGATTTATTTCAAAGTTTTCTGAACAAAACATCATACATAGAGCCGTTATTATTTCGCCTGGCCAATATTCTAGGGAATTTTTGTTAATTTACATACTGAGTTTTCGGTCTTCTTTCCTACTGTGATGATACTGGCACTGGTCTGCCCAGGCTTGGGCCTTCTCTGAAGCTGCACTGCTCCATTCCTAAGAGAGTGTGTGTGTGGGAAATATGTGCACTCAATGGTTCAAAGATCAGATACATAAATATGTAGCCAGATTAATAGATTTCTTTACATCACTATAATATTTTTGCAAAGGAAATTTACATATTCCATGGTTTCTCTTATACAAGAGCCCCAAATTATATAATTTAAACAGCCATAAAAGATAGGTAATAGGAAACTTAGAAGATAGGAAACTGTGGAGATGAGAAGGGTAAGACTGGAGGGAGGGGATGGGAATAAGTAAAAAGGACTAAGATTCAATACCAAATCTCCACTGTGATTGTGTTCATTATGTATCACAAACATGTATTAATAAGCAAATCTAATAAACTTTCTGTAAAAGTACTTTCTAATTTTTAAAATCAAAAGCATAGACATATATTCTTAATATGCCCCTTTGTATGCCAAATAAGTACAGATACTATGTCTACCCTAAGTAACTGAAAAACTGAAGATCAATATGGCCCAATCATTATACTAGCACAGAAGGTACATCTAAGAATTTGTAGTAATTGTCCTACTCTAAACATTACTATTATCAGCTCACACCCTCATCCAGTAAATTTGGGAGGCCTGTGGGGATTGGAGCTGGAACTAGAAAAATGCACTGCTGTTTACACAAAACAGCACTGACCTACAGGGACAGCCTTTCTGGTCTTAGATTAGGAGATCCAGCATGGTGAGCATAAAAACACAATGGCCTTTTACTGGATGCCTTAGGACATCCTAGTTCTATCAGCATAATTTAAACAGTCTCATAAACTTGACAAGTTATTTTAGTGTAATCAAGAAATTTGGCCCTGACCATAAAACAAATGAAATGCCAAAATCAATGCAGAGCTTCTTAGGCAAAAGTTGAGAGATGTCAGTGGCCAGCTGCCTGCTCTTACACACCTCAAGATAACTTAAGCTGTCTTTCCTACATTCTGACCTCTTACCATCTTTAGCATATCACTGGCAGTTGGAGACACTGCTCTCCTTAGTTCATTGTGTTTGTTTACAATCTCCTCTTGGACTTCTGGTAGACTAGTTGACAAAGCAGCAAAGGCTTCATTCTAAAGAGAAATAAAATCAGATTTATTTTTAGCCTATTTGCAAATTACATAGAAGGCTTAATATGTCTTGACCATACAGGAAAACAAAGATCATATTTTTAAGTGTTCAGTTCAAGCCAATATTAGCTGTTCAGCACTGCCAATGATTCTAAGGCAAAGACACAACTTTTAAATGGAAAAGTAGTAGACTAATGCTTCAAGAATGGGAATGTAATCCATGACAGGACACATTGAAACTCCTCTGAGAGCACACATGCTGATTTTGGTTTTAAGAGAAGTCTTCCTGTGATTTTTCTAGATATATGAGAAATAACATCTTATGATGACAAAGGTATATGAGAAGAATCATTAAGACAGTCACACTCAGGCTGCAACAAGGGAGTATTAGGGTGTGGGTACATAATTTACTGCAGACTTGAGTGATATCATTCTTTTGACAAGTTGTCTCATATCTACAGAAAGAATGCTCAGCCCAAGTGAATGTCTATGGTAAAAAAAGTGTTATATATTATGTACATAATGTTATGGAATTATTCAAAGAATGGTTATGCCATTTAGAAAAAAATTCTAAATGCAATTTGAAGGAGAAAATTCATTCAATTAATGGACTATTGCTGGTTTTATCTTTATATTAAGACAAAACTGACTAATGAGGTTTTAATTAAGATGGTAATACTTGAGCTTGTAGTTTTGTACATGTGTAGGTCTGGAGATTGGAGTGGAGTTATGTGAGTTGTTGGCACAAGAGATAAGAACAATTTGATGAACTAAATTTACATTAAAAATGTCCTGTTTTATAGGGAAGAGGACAGTTTTAAAGTATACACTGGCAAGACCCTTACAGAATTCATTTTAGATCTTGGATAATTTATCCACACCTTCCACCATACTGAATCTCCCCAAGATTTCAAACACTGTACTCATACATCTGACCACATTGTGTTGCTTATCTAGTATATGTCCATCTCTTCTTCCTGCTTTTATGTTCCTAGGGACAAGGACCATTGGTGAATATCTGGTACCAAGAGACCCAGCAAAGCAACTGACTGCTAAGTTAGAAAGGATATTATATATTCAGTGTCAGTAGTGACTAACCTCTGCATTTTACCCAAGCCATAAAAAAATATATAGATATTCCCTGTTTACCTCACAAACCCACTTAAAATAGATTTTTTTTTCAAAGCACAGACAAATTGGCTTTTGAGAGAGAAGTAATTATTCTCTGCATCTTACATCTTGGTTTGTAGATAAAACTTCCTGAAGAAGTATATTTGGTTCATTTTAAAATGAATATCAATAAAGGTTTTATTACAGGTTATGAAATATTAAAAATATTGAGAATAAAATTTAAAAAATATAGTATTTTAAAGAATTTATACTGGATAGATAACGTGACAAATAATCACGATACTACATCCCAAAACTGAAGGGATACTACATAATATAAAATGAGGGATCAATTTAAAATGTTCAAAGTCAACAAAGGCCAAATATGATTATGGATCTCCCTGGTATTCAGCTTTGAATAAATTTATCAATAAAACAAGGAGACCGACCAGAAAAGTAAGAGATGAAAATAGAGTACCATAATATGCAATCCATAAAAAAGCAATTGAGAAGAAAGCAAATTATCCAAATGAAATCCTAAGTGAAGAATAAATTGTCTCCAGGTTGATAATATGATTGTGGTAACACAGTCACTATTTTTCTGTGACAGATGAAATTCTCTTTTTTTTTGTACAGGGGATTGAACTTGGGACCTTGTGCTTGTGAGGCAGGTGGCAGAACCACTGAGCTAAATCCCCAACCCATGGCAAGGGAAATTTCAACCAAGTGTTGGAGTTCTCCAGTGTAAGGTAGCCTAGCTAGTGTATGTGCGAAGCTGAAGCAGGGCATGATAACCAGGAGTAATGCCCTAAGTTTCTGACATTCAGTAGCCCTCTGGACAGATGATGATCACCTTCCTTGGGCACTGCACCCTACCATTAAAGAGGATGATTTACTCTATTTCTGTTTCCCTGTTGGAGGAAAACTACATATTAGAAATAAATGGAGTACAAAGGGATATCTACTTAGTAATTTTAGTAAATTTTAAGCATAAAAACATGTAACTGTTCTCACACAATATCTGTAAAAATAAGATTTAGATGTATGTAAAGAAGTCATACTAATTTGACATTGATATTGGTAATTTTCTGTGGGGATCATGTTTAAAGATTAAATAAAACTAATCAAAACAGCTCTTGGGGCAGGAGGAGTGTTATTAGCTTTAAATCCATACACTTATTCTAGCTATTGAATTAAATTTTATTTTGCCACTTTAAAATTGAAAAAAAGATGAGATTAATAATATATATTAGTTAACAAATACATCCAAAATACTATTTCATTATCATCAATATTCAAATTATTGTGAGATATTTTACTTCCTTTTTTTAGACTATCTTTGAAAGTTTTTGTGTATTTTAAATATATGCCCACCTTTATTCAGACAACCATACATCCAGTGGTCAATATTCTCACATGATGAAGGCCTACCCTGCTGGTCGACACAGCTGTGGACTTGTGTCAGAGCTACCAGTGAGTACTTTGTAATGCACCAGACACTCCAACCCTTTTCACTTTTGAAGACTGATCTAGTATCTTGCTCTCTCTCTCATGGTTTCCTGAGTTGTTTGAAAAGATTTTCAACCTTAACCTCACCTCATCCCCTTTTACAGGGAAAGATGAAAGCAGCATAGCAACCGGGAACAGGATCACTGAGAATAATGCCATTGCTGGGAAAATAAAACAGAGGGAACAAAGACTTGCATTAAAATATTTAGTACATAGAGGTGGAGGCATAAGGAGAGCCATTATCCAAGTTTATTAGTAATGAGAAGAATGGCCAAGGGAACAGCATAATGATGGTGGGCTGGGCTTCAGAAGGACCCTCCTTAGGGGCAATAAAAACAAATGGAGGTACTTAGGAGAAGCTTTGAAGCACACCTACTGCTGACAGGACCTGATGCCTTTTCCTCCCAGTGCCACACTCTGATTGTGCACTTTGGGTACTAGGACTGGCTTTTCTCTTTTAATTCTTTTATTTTCTTTTTTTGGTACCAGGGATTGAACTCCGATCCTTACACTTGCGAGGCAGGTGGCAGAACCACTGAGCTAAATCCCTGGTGGGACTGGCTTTTCTCCTTGCCCATTCAGCAATAAGAACTCTGTTACGGTTTACATCTAGATGCCTCGCACAGCCTCACGCACTTGTATGCAGAGCTTTGAATGATGATTAGATTATGGAAGTATCATAGCTGACTCCCATTTAGAAGAGGGGTCTGGTGAGAGAGAGAGATCTCTGAGGGTGTGGCCCAGAAGGTTTATGTCCCTCCTTGGGTCTTCTCTTTGTTCTCTGCTTCCTGTCATGCCCCTGTGCCATACCACCATGTTTTGAAGCCAGGGCACTGTGAACTGCAATATTTGCCCTAATAAACCTCTTCTCCCTTAAGTGTGGGTGTCAGGCTGTTTGTCTCAGCAAAGAGAAGGTGACTAAGACAAGCTCTCAAACACTGCCTTCCAAGCACTGGTGTGATTAGCCCTTACTGCTACTTAAACCTTGTGTACATCATTTTAAATCACCATTTATTCAAATCAGAAGTTAGAAAATGAAATTTGCTATTATTTATTTTCAGCCTTATCCCTCCCTACCTTTCCAGCTCCTTCTAACATTTAGTCCTGTTTCCATTTTCAAGAGCTTTATTTTCATCATCATTTTTTCTTTCAATTCTTTTCTTAATCCCCTTTCCATTCCTTCCCTCCTTTCATCTCTTATTCCCCCATCCATTTGAAAAAGATTTCTACTTCCTATTTATCTCTTATTTTGTACCCTGTGTGTGTGTGTGTGTATATATATATATTTATATAATATATATACATATTTAAACATAAATACATGTACATAGTTTCTTATATAAGAGAAACCATGTGATATTTAAGTTAGTATAGTACAAAGATGTATCAATAAAAATAAGTTTTTAAAATGACGTTTATTTTATGTAAGGGCTGTGCTTCAATACAGCACCCTAAAATCTTTTTCTAAAAAAGAATCTTCTCTTTCATACTTTTGAACCAGTCTGCTAAACTTTGCCCAGTGTAGTGTGCATTCTGACCCATTCTCTGTCTAGTCCTTACTGTAATACCATACCTCCAATACCCAAACAAAACAAACAAAAAAAATACAGGTAACCATTTTGTATGTATTTGGAGATGAAGCCTGTGAGAAAGAACTTGAGGTTCAGTCGAATCATAAGGAAAGGATGCTGATTTAGTAAAATTTGTGTCCTTATAAAGACACCATTATGTGCTCCCCCCTAAACACACACACACACACACACCACACACACAAACACAAGGCAGAGACCATGTGAGAACACAGTGTGGAGGTGGAAATCTGCAAGCCAGGAAGAAAGCCTTCACCAGTAAATATCCAGGGCATCTTGATCTTGACCATCTAGCTTTTGAAACTGTGAGAAAATAAATTTTTCTTGTTGGAGCCATGCAGTCAATCATATGTTGTTATGTTGACTGGCAAAACTAATACACATTCTTCTCTTTAGTACTTGAAGCCCAGGTTATTTCTGAGTGCATTCCAAGGTCTGGGAGCCTTGTCAGGTTGAATCCTGGAGCAGCAGGTCTGCGTTCAGGCAGGTGGGTCAGAGTCAGGCACCATGAGAGCTGGTGCTGTTTGGATTGTCCAGTGCCCAGGCTCAGGGCAGCTGTGCTTTTCCCCTTTGCTATGTGACAACACCAGAGAGAGAGAGAGAGAGAGGGAGAGAAAGAGAGAGAGAGGAACCTTGCTGTGTTTAAGAGAGCCTCAGACAGTGTTTCACTGCAAAGTGACAGTGATTTCTCTGGAGTGTAAGTTGGCTGGGAATGGAGACATTTTGATTCTCCTAGAGAAGAGTCCTAGAAAGAGGACCTCATCCCATCCTCTCATGAAACTAATGATCAAACAAAAAGCCAGGCAAAGCATGAAAGAGACTAAGAAGAAATCCAAGAGAAATAGTTTATCTTCATGTAGAAAGACATTCTTTTCAGTAATTTCAATGTCAACATTGGAGTCACAGTGAATCATAAGGAAGAAAATGTTATAAAATAGGTTAACACTTGGAATTGCTCCTGACTTTACTAAACCAATTATTTCACTATTTTCTATTTTTGCAATCTAATGAAAAACATAGTTTAGGCTTTGTGGTGTCTATGTCAAAGATAGTATTTTTAACCTTCTCTTTTAAGACAAAGGTATTATTCATCGTTCTGTTAACTTCATTACTAGATAGTGGACTATTGGGAATAGACTCCAATTTTTCTTTAGCCTCACTGCTTACAACTTGGTAACTATTTAATTATGTTTTTGGTTATGTCATTCCTTAGACTGGATAATAGTTACATCCTTCAACATTTCTAATTTCCTCTCTAAAAGAAAACTTATGGGCTAACTCCAAAAATAGTGATCTTCTCCCCAGAGAGAAACATTTAATACTTACACAGTCAACTTTTCATGCTATTAAATTTTTTTATACTGACATACGGTACCTATTTCTCTCAATTCATTCATGTACATTTGGCTTTTTTCATAATTTTCCTCTGAACTTGGGAAAGGCTATATATACTTCCATCTTCACAACTCCTAAATGCCTCATGCCTAAGGATTGTTCATTCTGTACTTGTCTAATGGTCAACCTGCAGAGATTGTTTTGTATCTCTCTAGAAGACCCACTCTTGTCTTATCCTTGTTCCCTTGGACAGGACAATCTCCTGGCATTGACTTACAGTGGGCCTCCTACACAATTTGAGAGCAAAAGAGAAAAACAAATCTTCCTTTTGTTTTCAAGTCAGAGACAATTAAGTATCATTGTTGCCTTTTGCTGATGTTGTAACATAAAAAAATGGACTAATGGAGATGATTAGAAAATGTAAGTGACAGACCAAACAAGGTAACATTAAAAAGCACTGAATGAAGAAAAGATTATCTAGCCTATGGTGTTCGGAAAACAGGTTCACTATACAGAAAAAAAAAATCTTATCTTTTTATGCCTTTTCTTTAAAAGTAATCATATATGTATTAAATTTGTAAATAAAAACATTATATGCAAATTTGTAGGGCAGTATCCCTCTGCCCTAGTTTACCTACACATCATAATGATATATATAGTGATTTTGTTTTGTGCCAGGCACTGTGTCACTCTTTATGGGCTTATTTAAACCTCACAGAAAGCCATATGGTAGATGCTGTTACTCAGTACCACTGTTTACCAGTGGCAATTCTAGTGTTACAGGACACTTCAGTTCAAAAAAGTTTCATCTGTTTCCTGCTGATCGAATGACAGGAAACCATATATGTATTTGGATTATAAGCCAAAAGAATTTAGTCAAAGCTAGCTCTAAGGAGGTAGAGGTGGAGGGGTGTATTTCCCTTCAATGGCCATCTCACCATGTACTGGTGTGTTAGGGGTTGGTACGTACTGGCAACATGCCAGCCAGAACAAACAAACAGGTAGTCCAGGAGAATGGAAGACTCATCCAGAAATTTTGGAGGCAAAATGTACAGTTTTATTTTTAGGGCCAGCAGGTCAGAGACTTCTCCACAAAGAGACTTACCCCCCCTTTGGTGTTGAGTAGGGCAGGTTATATTCTCAGGAGAGAGGCAGGCTTGAAGGAGTTGAGCATTTTGGATTGGTTACATACAGCACAAGTCATCTGGGCCCAGCAACTTCACTGGTTATCAGATATTGTAGACAGCAAGCTCAGTGCACAGAGCCACATCCCATTTACACATGGAAGGGAGATAGAAGTAATAAAACTGATAACAAAGAAAATTCCTGAGATGCTTGAGAGGAAGTGTCTGGAGCCCAGAGACAAGGGAATGGGGAAAACTTTTCCACTAGTAAGTTTGGCTTTAACTGCAAAGAAACATGTTCCCCATTCATTCCCTCCTCTTTTTGATGCTAGTTAATTCCTTAACTATCAGAGGTATTTACCTCTGATATGCATAATGCTGCCTGGTGTATGTGTAAGCATCTGATTTTGAGATCATCATGAGCTGTTAGGATTTTTGAATTTTCATGGAATTAACATGTTGGGAGACAAAATGTATGAACCAGTTTATGAAACATGGGCCAATGGTGAACACAATGAGGATACCAAAAAGAAGTCTTACTAAGGCACCTACCTATCTTCATTTTCCAGTCACCTAGGATGTTTACCAATTGTTAGGATTTTCTGAGTCAATCAAACAAGATAGGACAGCAAACAGCATAGAACCCCAACATATAGCTAAGAGGAAACACCTTTGGAAAGTAGTTCAGTCCTCTGGAGTGTAAGACTGAGGGCCCAGTGGTGCCTTCAGAATGTAAGACTGAGAGCCTTACCAAATGCTCTGAGGAGCTGACTAGTGAAGCACACCCAGGAATCCCAATGGTGCCTTCAGAATGTAAGACCAAGAGCCTTACCAAATGCTCCAAGGAGCTGACTACAGCAAAGAACACCTGGGAAGGAACACACTAGACAAGTTGGGAAACAGACCTTTATTAGTCTGGCCAGATGGCACTCCTGAAGCAAAATAGCTTAGAGAGGCAGCTGGCTCAGAATCCGAGGCTGTTTTTATAGGGGGTTGAGGGGGAAGTTAACATATTAAAGAAAAGGGGACAAAGGTTAGTGGTCGACTGTCACATATTGATGGTTAGCAGACATCTGTAGCTTGTTCTAACAATTGTGGTGCCTGGAATATCAGTTCCGGATAAACAAAGAGTTGAGTAGTTTACTCTGGGACTCTAGGTCTGTTACAGATCCCTATCTAGCATCCCTAGACTAACAAGCATCTCCATCTGTTAACTCACATTTTAATCACAATGGGGCTGGAGAAAAAGGGGCAAAGGTTATGCAGTCCCACATGGAGTAACAATTATTAAAAGCCCATGTTAAGAATAAAGGCAGTCAGTATGTGGTAGGCAAGAATAAGGATGCCAAGGAAAGACCAAGTCTGGAAAGCATGCCAGTGGGTTATGGGTTGAGGTCCTCAGGCTTTAGCTGTGTGTTGGCCTGTCAGTGTCCAAAGTGACAGGAGCAGGGCTTTGAGTGTGTTGTGTCCTAGGGGTGATTTTTACGGGAGTTGTCTCATCAGTGTGGGCCCTTAGAATTTGTCCAGATGGGGCTTTGATTCAAGAGTGATGAATCCATGGCTGGATCTCTGGAATTTTAATAGCTCCATCCAGTAATCTCAGTGGAACCAGTGAATGTGTTTTACTTATTTTTATGTTGGCTCCTCATTATATTGGTACCTGGAGAGCTGGCGACTTGAGAGGGGCCCTGTCTAACTGTCTAAAAGTCATCTAATTAACCTATCTATCTATAACTTTTTCTGAAGAAGTACCTCTAACTGCCTAACTGCCATTAGGGGCAAGGGCTGAAGACTGTTCTGACTACTTCCAGCTGAGGAGGGTCATAGTTGTGATTGGCAGTCAGGGAAATGCTACAGAGGGTCTATCTAAAGGCCTTCAATAGGCATCAGGCATTGTCTCTCAGGTAGCTTTAAGTCTGGAGAAGAGAAGACCAAAAACAGTTAAGAACACATGAGCTTGGGCCAGGGATTTAGCTCAGTGGTTCTGGCACCTGCCTCGCAAGCTGAGGACCCAAGTTCGATCCCTAGTACAAAAATATATATATATATGAGCTAAATAATGAGGTCACCAGGGTTGTTAGGAATGTAGCCAACAAGTTTTTTGTTGTTGTTGTTTTTTAACCAGGAAGGACTACTAATAGCCATTTTATAAAGAGGATAAGGAGTGGGTTTTGTCCAGGGGACTTTAGAATCCAACACAGAATTTGTATTGTAGTTTAGCAGTAATGAACTTTTTTTAGAGTCAATTTGGTGGATCCTGGTAAAAGAAGTCTAGCACATTTGCCTTTGTAATATTTTTTAGACTTTCATTTGAACAAAAAACAGGAAAAATGTCCCAAATTTCATTAACATTTCTTGCAAATCAGAAAATCAGATTGCCCGAATTTCTATTATTGGAAGTCAAGACAAGAAACTCTGTGGTCAAAAGGAAATTGGAGAGATTGCTTTTGAAGTCCTGGGCTAAATTCCATTCTCATTTCTCTTTTTTAAAACTATACAGTGTACTGTTTATCTCCTATATAAGTTTTTTCTTGAAATATTTTTAATCATAGTATCAGAGGATGTCCTAACATTACCTTAAATCATTTTTATTTATTTCTTTATTTTTTAATTAAATTCTTTTATTGGTACATTGTAGGTATACAACACAGTTACATTTCTCATTGGGAATTGTACCTTTACATAATGCATCTCGGTTCTTATTTTTTCCCCATTCCTAGCCCTCCCTTCACCCCCTCCACCCTTCCCTAGTTACAAAGACTTTATTTCCATTTTTTCCATTTCTCAGCATTTTTCCTTTCCCTTCTTTTCTTTCCCCTGCCCCTCTCACTACCCCTACCCTTTGGACCTTTTCTTCCTATTTTACATTATCAATTACTCATTCTAATAATTGGTACCTTTTAGGTATACAATATAATGACATTCATCATTGGAAATTTGCACCTTTATATAGACTCTCTTGGTTCTTATTTTTCACCCTTCCCCAGCCCTCCCTTCAACTCCTCCATTCCTCCCTATTTACAAAGACTTTGTTCCTATTTTTCCATTTTCTCATATTAATCCCATTCCCTTCTATCCTTTCCCCTAGCCCACCCACTTCCTTCCCCTTTGCCACTTTTTTTCCTATTTTACATTACCAATTATATATTTAGTCCTTATTTACACTTTCAGTTTCTCACACCAGAGAAACCATTCGGTATTTATAGATGTGTGTCCTATTTATTTCACTTCAGAGTATTGCCTCAATGTGAATCCACTTAGCTATAAAAGTCTCTAATTTCTCATTTTTTATGGCTGAATAGTACTACATTTTATATATTAAAAAAACACATTTTCTTTATCCAGTCTCCACTTGATGGGCATTTGGGTTGTTTCCAAGTTTTAGCTATTACAAACTGTGCTGCTATGAACATGGGTGCATATATATCACTGTGGTATGATTCTTTTAATTTTGGGGGGAAGATCCCCAGCAGTGGAATAGTGGGGTCAAATGGGACTTCCAGTCCTAGTTCTTTGAGGTATCTCCATACTATTTTCCACAGTGCTTGCACCAGTCTACACTCCCACCAGCAGTGGAGCAGGGTTCCTCTTTCCCCACAGCCCTGCCAGCATTTGTTATTGGTTGATTTCATGATAGCAGCCATTCTTTCTGGAGTGAAGTGGAATCTCAGCATTGTTTTCATTTGCATCTCTTGAATGACCAGTGATGTTGAACATTTTTTCATGTATTTATTTGCCATTTCTACTTCTTTGTCTGAGAAATGTCTGTTCATTTCAGCTGCCCATTTTTCGATTGGGTCTTTAAATTTGGGAGGTCTGATCATTTTAAGTTCTTTATAGATTCGAGATAGTAGACCTTTGTCTGAGGAAGAGGAGGTGAAGATTTTTTCCCACATTGTGGGTTGTCTCTTCACACTGCTGGTGGTTTCTCTTGCTGTGCAGAAGCCTTCTAATAAGAAGAGATCCCACTTGTTGATTGTTTGTGCTAGTTCATGGGCAACTGAGGTTTTGTTCATAAAATCTTTTCCTACACCAATGTCTTCAAGAGTTCTACCTAACCTCTGTTCCAACTGGTTCAGAGTTTCTATTTTAATATTTAGATCTTTAATCCATTTTGATTTTAGCTTAGTGCATGGTGAGAGATATAGGGCTAGTTTTATACTTTGGCAAGTTGAAGCCGAATTTTTCCAGTCCCATTTATTAAAGAAGCTCTCTTTCCTCCAGTGAGGGTGTTTGGCTCCTTTATCGAAAATGAGATGGCTGAGTGTGTCTGACATTGTTTCTGCATCTTCTAATTTGTTCCACTGGTCCTCAGGTCTGTTTCTTTGCCAGTACCATACAGTTTTTATCACAGTAGCTTTGTAGTATAGTTCAGGTTGGGGATTGTGATACCACCTGCCATGTCTCTGTTACCTAGAATTGCTTTAGCTATTCTGGGTCGCTTCTTATTCCAAATGAATTTTTGGATTGTTTTCTCAAGGTCCATGAAGTATGCTGCTGGGATCTCAATTGGAATTGCATTAAATCTATATAGCAGTTTTGGAAGTATGACCATTTTCACTATATTAATCCTTCCTACCCAGGAGCACGTGTAGGACATCCTACATGTCATCCATCCCCATGTCTGTCCATTTTCTGATATCATCGTCAATCTCACTTTTCAGAGTGCCATAGTTTTCAGAGAAGAGGTCTTTGATTTTTTTCATTAGGTTGATTCCTAGGTATTTCAGTTTTGTGGACGCTATTGTGAAAGGAATTATTTGCCCTATTTCTCTCTCAGTGAGTCTGTCATTCGTGTAGAGGAAAGCTATTGATTTTTGTGTGTTGACCTTGTAACCAGCTACTTGACTGAATTTGGTTATTAAGTCTAGAAGACTTTTGGTGGAGTTCTTGGGGTCTTCTATATAGAGTATCATGTCATCTGCAAATAATGACAATTTGACTTCTTCATTACCTATCTTTATTCCTTTTATTTCTTTCTCTTGTCTAATTGCCCTGGCTAATGTTTCCAGAAGTATATTGAACAAAAGTGGTGATTGTGGACATCCTTGTCTTGTTCCTGATTTTAGTGTGAAGGATTTCAGTTTTTGACCATTTAGTATGATATTGGCTGTTGGTTTTTCATAGATGGCTTTTATCAGTTTGAGGTAGAGACCATCTATTCCAATTTTTTCTAGGGTTTTTATCATGAATGCATGTTGGATTTTGTCAAATGCTTTTTCTGCATCTATGGAGATAATCATATGGTTTTTGTCCTTGGTTCTATTGATACAGTGTATTACATTGATTGATTTTCGTATATTGAACTATCCCTGCATCCCTGGGATGAATTCCACTTGATCAGGGTGTATGATCTTCTTGATGATCTTCTGAATTCTGTTTGCCAGTATCTTATCAAGGATTTTGGCATCTATGTTCATTAGTGAGATTGCCATATAATTCTCTTTTTCAGTTGGGCTTCCTCTGTTTTGGGGATCAAGGTGATGCTTGCTTCCAGGAATGAATTTGGGAGTATTGCTTCCCTTTCAATTTCAATGAAGAGTTTAAAAAGTAATGGCAGCAGTTCCTCTCTACATGTCTTGTAGAATTCAGCAGTGAAGCCATCAGGGCCCGAGCTTTTCTTAGTTGATAAATTTTTAATTACATTTTCAATTTCATTGGTTGATATTGGGTTGTTCAGAATTTTTAGGTCTTCTTCATTCAACTTTGGTAATTCATATGTATCTAGGAATCTGTCCATTTCTTCTGTGTTGTCCATCTTATTGGCGTATAGGTTCTGGAAGTAGGTATTGATGATCCTCTGGATTTCTGCTGGGTCTGTTGTAATTTCACCCTTTTCATTCCTAATTGCATGGATTTCAGCCTTTCTTTCGTTTTTCTGACAAGGTTGGCTAAAGGTTTGTCAATTTTGTTGATTCTTTCAAAGAACCAACTCTTGGCTTCATTGATCTTTTGTATCATTCTCTTAGTTTCCATTGCATTGATTTCTCCTCTGATCTTTATAATTTCCTCCCTTGTATGAGCTTTGGGGTTGTGTTGCTCTTCTTTTTCTAGAAGCCTGAGGTTCAGCATCAGGTTGTTTAATTGGGCTCATTCTGTTTTCCTAAAATGTGTATTCACTGCTATGAATTTCCCTCATAAGACTGCTTTCATTGTGTCCCATAGATTCTGATATGTTGTATTGTCATTGTCATTTAATTGAAGGAACTGTCTCATTTCTTCTTTAATTTCCTCTGTGACCCATTGGTTATTCAGTAGTGTGTTGTTCAATTTCCACGTGTTTATGAAATTTTTTGAGTTCTTTTTGCTATGGCTCTCCAATTTCATCACAGTATGGTCTGATAATATACAGGGGATAACTTCAATTCCTTTGCACTTACTTGAAAATGTTCTTTGTGTGAGTATGTGGTGTATTTTGGAGAATGACCCATGTACAGCTAAGAAGAATGTGTATTCTGATTTTGTGGGGTGGAAGACTCTGTAAACATCTGTTATGTTCATTTGTTCAAGAGTTCGATTGAATTCTAGTATTTCATTACATATTTTTAGTGTGGTTGATCTATCTATTTGTGACAGTGGGATGTCGAGTTCCCCCACTACAATTGTATTAGTGCACATATGACTTTTCATGTCAGTATTTCTTTTATATAGTTAGATGCACTAGTGTTTGGTGCATAGATATTTATGATTGTCGTCTTTTCCTCTTGGATTGTTCCCTTTACAAGGATGTAGTGTCCTTCTTCATCTCTCTTAATCAGTGTTGGTTTGAAATCTACTTGATCTGCCAAGAGGATAGGTACTCCTGCTTTTTTTTGCATTCCTGTTTCATGCAGTATTGTTTTCTATCCTTTAATTTTCAGTCTATGAGTTTCCTTTTGAATTAAGTGTGTTTCTTGTATGCAGCATATGGTTGGATTTTGCTTCTTGACCCATTCTGCCAGTCTATTTCTTTTGACTGCTGAATTGAGACCATTAACATTGATGGTTATAACTGAAACATATTGACTTATCATTTCCATGACTTTTTTGTTTTTGTTGTGGTCTCCCCCTTTACATTGAATTTCTTGTCATGCCAGATGGGTTCATTCTGCTTTGCTTCCTGGGGTTGTGATCCTCAGTGTCTGCTCCTAGGATATTGTGTAAAATTCTTTGGAGTGCTGGTTTGCTATTCACGAAGTTCTTAAGGTGCTCTTCATCATGAAATTATCTTATTTCTCCATCCATTTTGAAAGATAGTTTTGCAGGTTACATCAATCTGGGTTGGAGGCTGTTTTCTTTTTAGTGCATGGAACATGCCATCCAAGCTCTTCTTGCCTTGATGGTTTGTGTTGAGAAGTCTGCTGTCATTCTGATGGGCTTTCCTTTGTATATGATTTGTTTCTTTTCTCTAACTGCTTGTAGAACTTTGTAATTCTGTCAAGTTTCTGGAATCTTAACAGTTATATGCCTATGTGTAGATTTTTTTTTGATCAAGGCTATTTGGAGTCCTCTATGCCTCACTTATCTGTATGTCAAGTTCTTTTCCCCTGCTTGGGAAGTTTTCTGCCATTATTTCTGAGAAGAGATTTTTTATGTCATCTTGCACTCTCTCCTTTTTCTTTATTGAGCCCAATCAGTCTTATGTTATTCTTCTCTGCATCATCTAGCAGCTGCTGGATTGATTTCTCATGTTCCCTTATAATTTTGAAGCAATTTTTCTTTTCCTGGTCACTAATTGCAATCTTATCTTCTATATCTGAAATTCTGTTCTCACATTGGCTCATTCTGCTGTGTAGGTTTTCAATGGAGTTTTTCATGTCCTGAAAACCTATTTGCATCTGTTTTATGGATTCCATTTGTTTCTTATGTTGGGATTCCATCATGTTCCTCAGCTCCTCTCTAGATTTATTAATCATGTCTTGCACTAGGGGCACAATTTCTCCTGTTATCTGAGAAATTATTTTTGATTTCATTGTTTCAAGATCCCCTTTGTTGCCAGTTCAGTGGGTCCAGGTCGTTGAGTATCAGAGTGTTCCATCTCATTTCCCTTTGGGGTTGCTGTAGGTGATCTGGAAGTCTGGTTTTGGGACTTATTTATGTGTTTTCTCATTTCAACTGGTGCAGGGGGCTGTTAGCACCTGCACAGATTATCTCATCTGAGTTGGGAGAGGTGGGACAGGGGCTGGGAGCAGCAGTAGGGATCGTGGTGCAAAAGCCCTTTCTTGTGGGCTGGGAGCAGCAGGAGTGATGGTGTCTGGGGAGCCCCTTCCTCTGGACCAGGAGCAGTGAGATGGTGGCTCAGAAGCCTCTCCCTCTGGGCTGGGAGTGGTGAGAGTGATGTTGGCCTGGGAGCCCCTTCCTCTGGGCCAGGAGCAGTGGGACAGAGGGTGGCCCAAAAGCCCTTTCCTGTGGGCTGGGAGCAGTGGGAGGGATGGTGACCAGGAAGCCCCTTCCTCTGGACCAGGAACAATGGGACGGTGGCTCAAATCTCCTACCTCTGAGCCGGGAGCAGCAGGACTCAGTACCATGGTCTGGTGGTCTGGTGTCCTCTGTGCCTTTGTAGCGTGGATCCAGGTGGCTGCCTGTCTGCAGGGGGGTGATTCAGGTTGTTCCACCTGACTGGAGACCTTGGTAGGGTGTGAGCAGACCTGTCTGTCTTCAGTGGGGTGATTTGGCACCTTCTGTGCAACTCAGGACCTTGGTAGGGCATCTATCTTAAATCATTAAAAACAATTTTTTTCTTTTTCTTTTTTGCAGTGCTGGGGACAGACCCCAGGCCTCTACAAATGCTAAGCAAGTGCTCTACCACTAAGCCCCATTAAAATTTTTTTGATGAACCCGGCTGACTGAAGGCAGGTATATAATTAACAGCATGATCCTTGAAGATACATTGTAGTTCTTCCTTTAAAAATTATTAACTGTTAAGAGGTAGAGTATCTCTTAAAAATTAAACAGTAAACCAAAGCTGCATTGCTCATCTCTTTAAAACAAATTTAAAGCATTTATACTATCTAGGTTTCTCCTGCCAGAGTCAGGATAGACATTCACAGTGTAATGAGTTTAGTAAGGAGAGCTGGCCTGGGTGTGGTGGTTGTCATTTCTCCAAATGCTCTAAAGCTGGTATTTAATGTAGACAAAGCTAAAGGATTTCCAGCAACATTTCTCTGGAAAAATAATTCTTTCATTATTTACACAGGTCTTACAGAGACAGCTGGATATTTAGGGGCTCATCTGTTACAAAAGTAACACACTGTGTGCCATAGCTCATGATCTAAGAGCCCATGTGTCATTTCCTTCCTCTGAGAGAATAGTGAAAAAATGATAAACACAATTTATATAATCCTTAGCCATCCAGTCTTAGAATATAAAAAGTGCATGTAACTGAGTAAATGGCTTTTGGAGGTCAACATACCCATGAGTGTAGTGCTACTGTGAACCTGACTTCTCCTTAAACTCAAGACCATGAAAACACATTCCAGGTTGATAGTTCCAGCAAAGCCATGGAATAGTTGTCTAAAGGACATTTTTATTCCTGTATCTCAGTTTTTGGAGCCTCCTAGATATATTTTTTTTTCTTGAGACAAGAAACTGATATAAAAGAGAAGTTCTAAAATTAAATGTGGTTTTCT
Source organism: Heterocephalus glaber (assembly GCF_053883595.1). Classification (NCBI taxonomy): domain Eukaryota; kingdom Metazoa; phylum Chordata; class Mammalia; order Rodentia; family Bathyergidae; genus Heterocephalus; species Heterocephalus glaber. The sequence goes on from NW_028258327.1 coordinate 27,702,202, forward strand.
CCCCCTTTATTATTTAAAAATAAAGAGAACTGATAACCTCAACAAGTACACTGGGCAACTTAAGGAGACCAAGGCTAACATAAAAGGTTCGATCCTTTCAGACATTGGTAGGTATCCAGGAAATATGAGCACAATGAGAGAAGAGACATCATAAACAGAAAACAAGGATGTACATTATTTTTAAAGGAATAAATCTCTGTGCTCTGTGCAGAACTTATCCTGACTGTGGCTGACAAGCAGGTGATGGAGCTTTCACTTGGAAACAGAAGGGCTAGCAGTAGGTACTTCTCCCCAGTCACTTCTTGCAGAGAGTTTAATATGAAGGATACTTAATCATACTCTTACTTTATGTTTTTTGATCACCTACATGATAGTTAATTAGATATCACAGAATCAGAAAAACACTTATGTAAAAGGAGAGATCTGGAGAGCAATGGTTTCTAGGATTGGACACCTGCAAAGAGCTTATTTTAATTTATTTTAAAAGAATCAGGATGCACTTGCAGTTAATTAATGATTTTCCCCTTCTTTTCAGTCCCCAAAATTTAAAAAACAAATGGCTGTGTCATGAGTGAACCAAAAGATTTTTATGGATGGGCTATGTCTTAATTTCTCTGAAGTCTAGCTTTATTATTATTTTATACCTTTTTTGGCTATTTTTTCTACTGGGTGTTTAAGACCAAGTTAAAGTGAGACCTGTGTCAATCAATATAAATCTCTTGCTATCTATCAAGGTCAGTTAAGTCTCCTTAGGCCATTACTTTGGAAATTTGCATAGAGCCTCTCTGCTCCTCTGTCAGTGTCAGCCATCAGGATTGATCATGGCTTTGCTTGACCAAGCTGCTTTCAGTGAAAGCATGGGAAATTTTTTCTCATGGTGACCCTCCTTTGACACATGGTACATTGTCCTCCAATGCCCAGCAATCTCCTTGCTCAGAAGGTTTGAGTGATTTACCAAAGATGTAGGATCCTGTAAAGAAGGTTCCCTCATGTCCTGGATCTTTGTTGACCTTGAGGGGCCAGGGCCACAATATTGGCTGTCCTCATAGCCCAGTTACCTTTTTTAGCTTTGGTCTCCAAACTTTAATTGTTGAACACCCAGAAGAGAAGGTCAATAACATTAGCATTGCAACAGGAGTAATGAACTTAACTATTACAATTTTACCTGAATAGCAAGCATTTTGGAATTTAAAATATAGTTAGAGAACTGTTATTGTTATCAATCATGATTGTTCTAGTAGTTGAATTCCTATAGAATATCAACAGAAAAAAACTTAAATCAAGAGCCACAAATAGCATTTTAACATGACAATCATGATGACCTTATCTTTGTAACACATTTAAATGTCTATCTTGGTATAAAATAGCCATTGTTAAACACGGTCATTAAAAAAAAAAAAAACACCAAAAATTTTCATCTAAATTGTTATCTTTTGATAGGATATCATCTAAAGAAAATATCTCAGCCCATAAATTCACCTGTTGTCTTAAATAGCTGGAGTGTATGAAAAAGGCAAATACCTGAATCAAAAAGAGGTTATTATTGTAAACAACATATTAGAAAACTTGTACAGTCAGGAAGTATAAATACATTTAGTGCACCAGAAAATTAACAATAATAATTAACATAATTATATGTATGAGATCTTATGCCCTCTAATTCAGTTTGGTACAAAAACATCGTTTTACTAAAACCTTATTATTGTTGTTTACAGGAAATTTAATCTTTTGAAAATGACCAGTGTATACATACTGTAATAATATATTTAGAATTTATCCCTTTGATGACAACAGATGTAAACATAGCACAATAACATATTTATGTAATATTTATTGATGCCTATGAAAACTATCAGGTCAGTCTGTGATAAGACTGAAAACTGTTAAGGTCCCCCTAGAGAGCAAAGACTGGAAAATATTTCCATGCGACTGTTCCTTTGTTCACCGAGGGGAGTCCCATTAGCAGCCTCTTTAAATCTACTAAATTACTTTGACAAAGTTTATTTAATAACCTATAAAAACCGAATTGTTACATTATTTGTAACCAATTAAAGTTTGGGATTATGTTCAGACACCAATATGTTTTACATCTTTTAATCTGTTAGCAACCTGGGGGGGGGCTTACCTTGAACTTAATAACTTTTATCTATAAACAAAACAGCAGTACAAGTGGACAAACAAACAAAGAAACATATAAGACAATTTTTTTCCAGGCTTTTTGGGTTTTCTTTGTTTATTTTTGCTATTAAGTTTATTGATACATTTTAGATATAAAATGCAGTTACATTCATCATTGGGATCTTGTACCTTTACATGATGTATCTTGGTTCTTATTTTTTTCCCTTTCCCCTGCCCTCCCTTCACTCCCTCTACCCATCTCTATTTGCAAAGAATTTGTTTCAATTTTTTTTCTTTTTCTCATATTTTTTCTTTTCACTTCTTTCCTCTCCCCCGCCCCTCCCACTACCCCTACTCGTTTAGACCTTTTCTTCCTATTATACAATATCAATTATACATTTTTAAAGTTACAATATCAAAATTTAGAGGACATTACCACAGATTTTACAGAATTTAAAAGGATATAGAAAGCATATTACAAAAATCCTTTTTGAAATAAATTTGACAACTTCTAAAAAGTACCTTGGAAGACAAATTAATGAAACTGACTCTGGAGGAAATATAAAATGTGAATAGCACCTATTAAAGAAAGTATACTTCTAGCTTGAAAACCTACCCATATGACAACAACAGGCTCATATATATTTTAACTGATGAATTATATCAAACATTTAAAGTAAAAAAAAGAAGGAACATGTCTCCCTTCATTTTAGGAAATCAACATTGTGCTAATACTAAAACTGAATAAAGATAATAGAAGAAAAAAAATGTGCACATAGATAAAAATTTGTTTTAAAAAACAAACTATCAGAAGTCAGATCTGGCAGTATGTAGAAAGTGGTTTTATTACAGGGATGGCAGTGTTGGTTTAGGATTGGAAGATCCAACCCCTTAAGTCTTCATTTTAACAGAGGAAAGGAAAAAGCCATATGATCCTGTCAGTAGTTGGAGAAAAAGTATTGGACTAAATTCTACAGCTGTTCATGGTAAAATCTATCAGGAGACTAGAAAGAGAAGAGAACCTTCTCAAGAGGTAAGACATGTACTCCATACTTCCAGCAAAAAAGCCTTATATGAATGGAAAAGATATAATGCTTTCTCCCTAAGGTGGGGAACAAAGTCAGATATGCCTATTCTTCATCTGTCCATTAAACTTTGAAACATAGACCCAAACCAAACTAGTCTGGGAATAAAAAGAAACAATTAGCATAGGATTGGCAAGGTAGAAGTAAAATGTCTGTGTGTGCCTGAAATGATCATCTACAGAGAAAATACTAATAAATCTCTAGGAGCCCCTGGAACTTGTATCTGAATTTATCAGGATTAGAAAACACAAAGTATATATAAAAATTCAGATCTATGTATACTTGTTATAAATGAAGAATTGGATATTGAAATTTAAAAGTTATGTAGGAATACAAAGGACCTAGAAAAGTAAAAAGAAAAAAAAACAGTGTTGGAAGACATTTATTACCTAATTTTAAGACTTCCTCTGAAGCTACAGTAATCAAGGCAGTGTTGGCATAAGGAAAAACATATAGATCAATGGAATAAAACAGAGAATCTAGAAATAGAACCACACATATATGGTTCACTGAATTTTGAAAGATTATTTAACATTAACATTTTATAGAACATAAATTCAACTCAAGAGCAGAGGAAAAGATAGTGTTTTCAGCAAATGGAACTAGAACACCTGGTATCCATATGTAAAAAATTAACCTCAACCCTTTATTTCCATACATAAAGATAACTTCAAAGGATCTATGAACCTAAATATGAAAGCCTAAAAGTATAAAACTTTAAGAAGAAATCATAAGGGAAAATGTTTATGAATGTAGGATAGGCAAGAATTTCCTAGGATACAAAAAACATGATATATAAAAGAAAAAACTTGATAAATGAGATTCCATCAAAATTTAGAACTTTAAATGACATCGTTAAGAAAATGCAAAGTAGTCCTTAAATAGACCATATTTATAATAAATATAACCTATGGCCAGAATATATAAAGAACTCTTATAGCTCATTAATAGACAACCCAATTAAAAAGTAGACACAAGAAGATGATAAATAGCCATTACAGCAGGAAAAGTGTGCAATGCCAGAATCAGAAAAATGCTAATCAGTATAATAACAAGATTGTATTATACACTCATTAAGGAGATGAAGTTAAAAGTTTTAAAAGAACAGATGTCAGCTTAGGTATGAACCAGTTAGAACTTTCAAAAACTGCTGATGTGAATGTAAAATGATAAAACGATTTTGGAAAACAATATAGAAATTACTTGTATTACTGTTAAGAACCAACAGTTCTGTTCTTAAGTTTTTACTTAGGAATGAAAACACATGTTCACAATAGATTTGTAGATACAAGTTGAGTATCCCTTATCTGAAATTCTCAGGACCAGTAGTGTTTCAGATTTTGGGTTGAAATCCACTTGTTCTGCAAAGAGGAGAGCTACTCCTGCTTTTTTGGGGGTCCCTGTCACATGGAGTATTGTTTTCCACCCTTTAACTTTCAGTGTTTGAGTTTCTTTTTGAATAAACTGTGTTTCTTGTATGCAGCATATTGTTGGATCTTACCTCTTGACCCATTCTGCCAGCCTATTTCTTTTGATTTGTGAGTTGAGACCATTAACATTGATGGTTATAACTGATATGTATTGACTTATTATTGTCATGACTTTTCCTTTTTTTGGATTCTCCCCCTTTGCATTTAATTTCTTGTTGTGCCCAATGGACGCATTCTGCTGTGGTTCCTGGGGTTGTGATCCTCATTGTGCTTTCATAGGATATTGTCTAAAAATTTTTAAAGTGCTGGTTTGGCATTCATGAAGTTTCTAAGGTGCTCTTTGTCATGAAAGTATCTTATTTCTCCATCAATTTTGAAAGATAGTTTTTCAGGGTACATCAATCTGGGTTGGAGGCTGTTTTTGGGCTTGAAATACATCACTACAAGCTCTTCTTGTCTTGAGGGTTTCCACTGAGAAGTCTGTGATTCCAGTGGGCTTTCCTTTGTATGTGATTTGTTTCTTTTCTCTAACTGTTTGTAGAATTTTATTCTTCTGTTGGGTTTCTGGAATCCTATTAAATGCCTATGTGTAGCTTCTTTTTTTTTGATCAAGGCTAGTTGGAGTCCTACATGCCTCACTTATCTGTATGTCAAGTTCTTTCCCCCTACTTGGGAAGTTTTCTGCAGTCACTTCTGTGAAGAGTTTTTTTTTGTCATCTGCACTCTCCTGTTTCTTCATTGACTCTGATCAGTCTCATGTTATTCTTCTTTCCATCATCTAGCAGCTGCTGGATTGATTTCTCATGTTCCCTTACAATTTTGAACCAAATTTCTTTTCCTGGTCACTAATTGCAATCTTATCTTCTATATCTGAAATTCTGTCCTCACATTGGCTCTTTCTTCTGCATAAGCTTTCGATGGAGTTTTTAATCTCTTGGAAATCTGTTTGTATCTGTTTTATGGATTCCATTTGTTTCCTATGTTGGGATTCCATCATGTTCCTCAGCTCCTCTTTTTTTTTTTTTTTTTTAATGTGTGTCCTGTCTAGATTTATTAATCATGTCTTGTACTATGGGCACAATCTCTGCTGTTATGTGAGAAATAATTTCTGATTTCATTTTTTCCAGATCCTCTTTTGTTGCCAGTTCAGGGAGTCCAGGTTGTTGAGTATCAGATTGTTCCATCTGGTTTCCCTTTGGGGTTGCTATAGGTGATCTGGGAGTCTGGGTTTGAGGCTTGTTCATGTTTCTTCTCATTTCAATGGGGGTGGAGTGTTCTGCTGGCACCTGGGAGTCTCACCTCCTCTGTACTGGGAGTGGGACTCAGGACAATTTATTAAACTAGAGTGCACTCAAATATATTTAGCCCAATTGAATTATAATGTCTCTTTATAATTTTTAGGTTTAAATTATAAATAAGAGTAATCAAAACTTTTTGTAAGTCAATTAGCAGAGATCTCTTGTAGAATTAGAACCAGAAGGAATGAAAGCTCTTTATACATGTAAATGTAAATCTTTTATAACAAACTTGAAACCAACAAGCAAACATACATATTTCTTTGATAAAACACTTCCGCATATCTTCTTGACATACCTAGGGCTTCTGGTCTTATATATCTCTCTTTATTCTTCTAACAAGACAAACATACAAATACTTTTATATCAAAAGTATATCCTCTTTATTTGTCACCTTTTAAAATATATATATTTTATATATATATTCACTTACTATAAACCTTTCATAGCAAGCTTGGCTTCAGTTGTTAAAATTTTAGTTACCTTTTTTTTTCTTTAACCTTGAAGTTTTTATCAACAAAGTATAGAAAGACCAAGTTAACCCTGTAATTAGAATGCAAGAATTTGCAATGTGCAAGAAATGTTTTAAGCCTACTAATTAAACATTACTTTAAATTGGAGATGAAAGGTACATTTGTCAATTAACCAGAGGAGGGAATGATAACAAAGTTCCTGCCTTGAGGTGGGTGTAGGTCAAGAACAGAGATTACTCATTGCGTCCAGTGACATCTGAGATGCAAGAATAGCCTATTATGCCCTGTAGCCCTGGAGTTTTTTTTAATCTCTGCCTTAAACTAAATGTAAAAAAATGTGCAACATTGAGATAGAGACTCATTTACTTTGTAAGTGAAACCAAAAAGAAAACTTGTACTGTTTTAGAAACAAATTATCTCCCAGTTGGCTTGCAGAAATGGAAGGAAGACAACAACCTATTGAAAGGTAAATTAATCCTTTGTACAAATAAGGAAACTTGAATACCAAAGCTAGAGGGAACTCACACACTCATTTTACAATAATTTTAAGCAATTAAGCCTAAATGTAACATATACAAAGGAAAAATAAAATATCATTTTACCAAGAGGGGCCTCACAGGCAGAACGACCTTTTTATGTCATCTGCTACAGTCACACTCTTATTCATACACAGACATCCAGAGGTTCTCACAAACTGCCCCTTGAGCAGAGTCAAGACAAACAAGGGAAATAGCCTTCCCTCCTACTGGAGGAGCCTCACAGTTGGTCAATTGGCGGAGGGTTTCTCAGCCATTTTAAGGATTGTCCAGCCTCTAGGGTGAATTTCTCATCAAAAGAGCACCCATTTAGCCTTTTCTAGATGTGTCCATGGAATTTCAGTATGACCCCCTAAGCTAGCCGGGGACAGGGACGTCAGTTCTCACTGAGCTGATAAAACCAAACCAAAACAAATCAAAGCAAAGCTAAAGGGGTCATCAATTCCCCTGAGGGGCAGCCAAGCCCTCCTTCCACCCTCCCAGGCAGGTCCAAACGAACTAATGATAGTGCCCCAGGGTCTTACCTCCTCTGGCAGCCAGGCCAAAACAGACAATGTGTCCTTGCTCCCTTGAGTTTGGGGGAGTCATAAGCAGGGAGCAGCTGTCACCCTAGGTCCTCCAGAGAGGCTCAGAGAATGCTGGCTCTGAGTGTGCTGTCTCTTTAAGGATCTAGAATGACCTTCACTCTGCCCACAGGACTTCAACCCAGGATCAAGTGATCAGCTCACTCTATTCATCCTGGACCAACCCCAAAATGTAGAGGCAAAGTGGCAGCCAGAACACACAGACAGGTAGGTAGTCCAGGAGAGTGGAAGACTCATCCAGAAGTTTTGGAGGCAAAGTGTACAGTTTTATTTTTAACACCAGCATGTCAGTCTGAGACTTCTCCACAAAGAGACTTACCCCTCTTTGGGGTTGAGCAGGGCAGGTTATATTCTCAGGAGAGGGGCAGGCTTGCAGGAGTTGAGCATTTTGGATTGGTTACATGGGGCACAAATCATCTGGGCCCAGCAATTTAACTGGACAGACAGCAAGCTCAGTGCACAGAGCCACATCCCATTTACATTTGGCAGGGGAATAGAAATAATAAAAACAAAGAAAATAACAAAGAAAATTCCTGAGATGCTTGAGAGGAAGTGTCTGGAGCCCAGAGGCATTGAGGGAATGGGGAAATCTTTTCCACTAATAAGTTTGGCTTTAACTGCAGAGAAACACATTTCATATTTAGTTATGGTTTGCGTATAGATGTCCCCTCAAAGCCTCATGTGGTCATAGGTGGGGCTTTTTCAGAAGTGGATGTGAAATAGGAAGAAAAGAGGTGAAGTGAAAGGGGAAGTGTGAGGGGCAGGGGAAAGGAAAGAAGGGAATGGAATTAATATGAGAAAATGGAGAAATGGAAACAAAATCTTTGTAAATAGGGATGGATGGAGGGGTTGAAGGGAGGGCAGGGGAAGGCAGAAAAATAAGAACCAAGAGAGATTATGTAAAGGTGCAAATTTCCAATGATGAATGTCATTATATTGTGTACCCAAAATGTATCAATGATTAAAATGAATAATTGATAATTCAAAATAGGAAGAAAAGGTCCAAAGTAGTAAGGGAAGTGGGAGGGGTAGGGGAAAGGAAAGAAGGGAAAGGAAAAAATATGAGAAAAGGAAATAACTGGAAACAAAGTCTTTGTAAATAGGGAAGGGTGAGGGGATGAGGGGTGGGCTGGGAATGGGGAAAAAATAAGAACAAAGATAATTCATGTAAAGGTTCAAGTTCCCAATGAGAAATGTAAATGTATTGTATACCTAAAATGTACCAATAAAAGAATTTAAGGGAAAAAAAATGAAGTGGATGGATTTAGTGTATGTCACTGGAATTGATTCATGGTACAATGGTAGAATCAATGTCACTAGGATTAAGGGTCTGAGTGCTACCTGCCCTAGGTAGCCTGAATGAGATATAAGGGATAGAAAGAGTTGTGGTTATCCCTTGCTTGTTTTGCTACATTCTGCCCACCATGAAATGTTTCTCTGCTTTGAAGCTTGTCTGCCGGGCTTCCCTGCCTTAGAGCCAGCTGATTATCAACTGAAACTTCTACAAACTGTGGGACTGCATAACCTTTATTCCTTTTCTCCAGCCCCATTGTGATTAAATGTGAGTTAATGGATAAAGATGCTTGTTAGTTTTGGGACACTAGATAAAAATCTGTAACAGACCTAAAGTCCCAAAGTAAACTACTCAACTCCCTGTTTGCCCAGAACTGATGTTCCAGACACCACAATTTTTAGAACAAGCTGCAAATGTCTGCTGACTGTCAATACGTGACAGTTGACCACTAACCTTTGTCCCCTTTTCTTTAATTCTATATGTTAACTTCCCCCTATAAAACAGCCTCGGACTCTGAGCCAGCTGCCTCTCTAAGCTATTTTGTTTGGGGAGTGCCATCTGGCCAGACTAATAAAGGTCTGTTTTACTTTCCAACTTGTCCGGTGTGTTCCTTCCTGGGTGTTCTTTGCTGCAGTCAGCTCCTCGGAGTGTTTGGTAAGGCCCCCGGTCTTACAAAACTGTGAGCTAACTAAACCTTTCTTCTTTTAACTTTGGGTGTCAGATATTTTAACTCAGCAAAGAGAAATGTAACTGAGACAGGGGCTTTTGAAACAATAGACATTTTCACGATAGTTCCACTCCTTTCTGAACCCAGAGTATCCCTCCCTTGCCTAAGGGAATAAATTTGGGCTTGACTCCCAGGCCTAGGATGAAGAGAAGTGAGGAAGCCCCTTAGGGGCTAGGCCTGAGGAAGTTTGGAGGCCACTTGACTTTAAAGGAAAAAAGAAATGAAATGTTTTACATTCCATTTTTCAGTGCCAGTTACAGTAGGGTGAGAGAGTTGAGAAACCATAAACCTTCAATTAGTAGAACTGACTGATAAGCCCAGTCATTTTTGGATTCAAAGCCCTCAGTCCTAAAGTGAATAGCCCAGATATTTTTAAAAGGCTTATGCAGGTCAGAAAATATGTCATTAAAAACACCAGCACATGTGTGTGGAATGTGTGCATTATGCCTATGGACACATTTAAAGCAAGTCTTGGCACAAAAAGGTATTGGATCCAATATTTTCTAACTTTAAATGTAGTATTTAATCTTCATTCTAATCACTTTCTTTCATCTCACCAGGAATCTATAAAACAGAAAGCAGTCATGCAAATATACATTTTGCAAACCTGCTAGACTTCATATGCAAGAAATCTGGAAAGTTATCTAAATAAAAATGGCTGCCTTGCCAGTTCCTCAAAAACATCTTTTTCCTTTCCAAGAATGAAATCCTTCCCCTTTTCTTCAACTATCTAAATAGTTTTGCAGTACTAGACTGCATAGCTGTATACAATTTATACTGCTTGAAAATTCTGGCACTTTTTCCGATCTATCTCTGTCTCAACAAATGTGAGCTCAATCCAAAAGTTCCAATTCACCTCACAAAGCATTATTACACAGTAGCTCATGGGTTTGAAACTTGTCATTGATAGAGTTCTCTGCTAGATAAAATGGCTCTGGCAGCCCCACATCCTAAATGGCTCTTTGTCAGGTAAAAGGGCCAAAGACCAAGACCAGACCAGGCCACAACAAGCCTTTATTAGGGGAATAGATCTGCCGGGCTGTCTCTGAACAAAGGAGAGACAAAAGCAATATGGCTGGGGCAGGGAGAGTCTTTTATAGAGACTGGGGTGGGGCTTGTAGGGGCTGAGGCAGGGTTGAGTGAGGTAGTGACTAGGGAATGGAGGAGCCGGTGATGTCACTAGGTGGTAGGAGGTGAGCGAGTATTAGGTTACTGTCTAGGTGGGAACAGGGGCATGCTGGGAAGAAGGGTTTGTTCTTTGGTGGGAGCAACCATCTTGGCATGACGTCACACAGGGGAGGGGGTAAGGCACAATAGGAAGAGGGCAGCTACTATACATAATAGCTGCTGAGGTGGTGGGAGACCTATCACTCTTCCCAGCAGATAATAAATCACTCAGGGGAACAATAACCTAACTTTCCCACCATGAAGCTCTCCCACTTATAGTCCTTCCCACCAAGAAATTCAAACTTGCCAATGGATTTAAACCTCACCTTTGGCTGCAGCCAAAGATCTACCTCCACTATGTCCCCCCGACCCTTATGCCCCTTGCCCATATAAGAGGTCACCTAGCCAGCCCCTGGCTGCTGCTCTTGCCATTGTTTGAGACAGCCCAGCACCCTGTCCCCTAATAAAGGCCTAGACTCAGACTCGGGTGTTTGTGTTTTCAGCTCATTCTCATCCTTTCAGGCATCAATTTGAAATCTTTTGATCCGCCTTCAGAAGTTTAGTCATACAGACAGGCATTTTAGGTTTGTGTTTTAACTAGCAGAAGATCTAGCAACACTGCTCTTCACTGACAAGAGGTGAGTAGTCCTAGATCTCCTGGATGGCATGTAGCCATAGGGCTGAAAAGCAAGAATAAATACATTTTGGAAGTACATTCTTCCCTGAAGTGATATATAACTCCTTTCCTGTTGCCTTAAGGCAGTTACGTGGTATACACTTACTCTGTAGAATCACTTCTTAGTTGCCATAAACATAGAGATGCTTATGGAAATGTTTTCTTATATAAAAATGCACAATAAATATTACAGTTAAATTACCTACATAAAATATAGAAGCCAGAGCAGGTTAGATTTTGATTGGAAAACTTCTAAAACTCTTTTTTTCTGGTTTGTATTTCATGGGATCAATTATGTTTTATGTTGATGATCATTAATAAAATATTTTTATCTCAAAATCACTCATAATTTTTGAAACCAATTTGAATCTAGTAGTAAGGATAATTTCTCATGCTCAAACTAATATTTATTGAGGCATAGTCAAATGTGTTATGATTAGTAAAAATTAGTGCTCAATAGAACCAGTGATTGCTTTTTCTACTAACATTAAATCCAATGTAATTGTCAAAATATAATTCTTCTAATATAATTTAATATAGAATTTTAGTACAATCTCCTAGACATGAAAATTAGTTATATTGCTTTTTTTAGAATGAAAAAATTTCACTTAAATATCAAATTGGATAAAAGTGTTTTGGAAAAATATAGTTAATTATATGTTACCCTCTTAGCTGAAAGTTTACTAAGATAATTATTCTCAGGAGATGTAATAAATAGATTTTGAAAATCATAGATATATTTATTAAATATTAAATTAACAATTATTAAATATTAAATAATTATTAAGTAATTAAATATTTATTAAATGTATTGTGTTGTCCCTGTACAGTTGTAAATGTATTAACATAATGAAATGTTCATCCTGAAGTAAAGGAATTGTCACTTATCATTGTTTGTTCTCAGAGAAGGATGAAGTATTTGTTTCATCTCCTGGAAGAACAAAGGTAGACAGGAGAGAAGGTCAGAGCCTTATATATATGAGGCCTATTTTCTGTTTAGCAAAGTCTGGTTGTGCAAGTTAATCTTGGCTAACAACATCTGAAAAGGATATGTCATACTAATGATCTCAAATTTCATTGCTTGTCATATAAGTGGAATTTTGCCATCATTTAGTGATTGATTATCCACATAGCTATTAAAAATAAATTGCTGTAAAATTTTTCCTACTATATATTTGTTATTTTGAGCTCTAATATTGTTTTCATTGATCCATATTTTTGCCAATACATACTTTGAAAATTCTTGGTTCAAATTACTCTAATCACAACCTCCAGGCTTTTAGCACTACTTATATAATAATAAAGCTAAGAGAGCTGGGCATGGTGAAGCATGTCTACAGTTCCAGCGTTCTGAGATGTTGAGGCAGAAAGCTCATAATTTTGACCCTCCCCTGAACAAAATAGGGAGATCTTGCCTTAAAATAAAAAAAATAAATAAGGGTTTAACATGAGGCTTATTGCAACTGACCTGATGTATTGATAAATAAGGGCTGGACATATAGCTCATTGCAAATGCCCTGATCCATTGATTTCTGTGAGAAAGGTAAGACAGTGTTTGATGGGTTCCTGAGTGATATATTTTAGATTCTTGTGCAGGACGAGGAAAGAACTGCAAGATATACACATGGTGGTAAAAGACAAAGCAATTACATTATTTTAAACTAATGGGGGAAGGTGTGCTCCAAAGGGCATTTTTGTTTCAGTGGAAACAAAACAAGGCAGGAGTGGGGAGAGAAGTGATGCCTGGAAGGGTTGTGAAGATAAATTTGGGTTTTGGACTTGAAAAAATGTGGATGCTGACTTGGGTACCTCTCAGTGGATCTCACTGGATATGATTAAGAAAATGATTGACTAGGTGCTGAGTCATCTCTATGGTATCTATTGCCTATGACTTTTCCTATACTATGCTCTGTAATAATTATATCCATGTCATATAATTGATATATATGAAGGTCAATGAATTTCTAGTAAAGAAAGGTCACTTTAGGTCTTTCCACTGTATCTGTTATGACTTGTGTTTAGATGTCCCCCCAAAGCCACCTGCAATCATATGTGGGCTCTTCTGAGATGGCTCGTTCAAGACTGTATGATGCTGGGGTCAAGGGTGTGTGATTATTAAATTAGTCCACTGATTGGTTTGGCATAGTTCTGGGAGTAGATAATGGGAAGGTCCTTCCTGGGTGTGAGTGGGAAGGTAGCCTGGATACAATGTAAGAGACAGAAAGAGGGATGCTGTGGTGTCTTGTCACTTGCTGCTTCTTTGCCAAATTGCTACCTCCCTGCCCACCATGAATCGTTTCTCCTCTATGTTGCCCGTCTCTCATGGCAACCTGCCTTAGAGCCAGCCAACTATGAATTAAAATCTCTACAAACTTTAATGCAAAACAAACCTTTCCTTATTTAACTTTGGGTAATGGATATTTTTTCTCAGCAAGTAGAAAAGTAACTAGGACAGTATGTAACATGCATCTCTCTGGCCTGGTCCTTTAGGAATTTCCTGGGTCTTTGTTATGTTTATTTCTGCTTCTCTTAGGATAATGGAAGGAGGATTAGCTCTGGGGTGTTTCCCTAATTGAGGTGAATGGAGGAACCCAGTTGTACTATCTATACTACTTCCTATGACCTGGTCATTGAAAATCTTTAAGGAGTGCAGAAGGAAGAATATCCTTTTTCCTTGGGTACTCTGCTGAACAGGAGCACGGGCCTTACCTTGTGGAGACAAAGGAACTCTCACCCTGCCTAATCTAGGGGGCTATGGGAGACTTACTACTCCTCTGAGGGTTTCTTGAGGAGTCATTGATATGGAGGTGGGTTTTGATCCTTGACTCAGGAATTCAGTGGGAGATTAACAGCTGTCAAACAAGGAGAAAGAAATTGGACTAAGAAATGAAGTGCAAAGTGTCTAATGAAAGGGTTGCCAAAAAGAAGGACCACACATATGTTCAAGCCAGCTTTATTGGGGCAGCAGTCTGCAGCCTGCCAGGACTGACTCACAGAATGGAGACCAGCCATCGCATGAGCTGAGCTAGAGGCTTATATGGGGTTTTTGCATGTGGGAAAGCATGTAGTCCTTTGATGTCCTTTGATGGGGGGTGGGTGATTGTGGTTAGGGCATATAGCAACAAATTCTGGTTGGGGGATGGAGAAAACAGGCTTCAGGAAGTACCTATCTCATGGGAGTATCTGGTGGGATGAAGTGACAAGCTACAGGAAGTCTCTGTCTTGTGGGGGACATTTGGTGGGGTGTGGGACAGAGTGGCAAGCTCTAGGAGGTTCCTATCTCATCTGCACTCTCTCCTGTTTCCTCTTTGACTCCAATCAGTCTTATGCTATTCTTCTTCGCATTGTCTAGCAGCTGCTGGATTGATTTCTCATGTTTCCTTACAATTTTGAAGCAATTTTTCTTTTCCTGGTCACTAATTGCAATCATATCTTCTATATCTGAAATTCTGTCCTCAAATTGGCTCATTCTTCTGTGTAGACTTTCAGTGGACATTTTCATGTCCTGGAAATCTATTTGCATCTTTTTTATGGATTCCATTTGTTTCCTATTGTGGGACTGTGTGATTCAAAAGTTAATTACTCCCTAGGTTCTGTTGTAAATTTGATGGTTGGAGTGTGTTTGCCTCGGGACAATGGACAATCAGTAATAGGGCGAGATTACTCAGCCATCTGTTTGCCCTAAAACCAAATGTCCTGGGGCCCAGTATCTATAGGACAATCTATAAATGTGCTGACTATCCACACAGGGTGGTCCTGGCTATTAGTCAGGATGTCTGCTGACCATCAGCATGTGACAGTGAGCCACTAACATTTGTTCTTTTCTTTCTGTAAATCTACATGTTAACCCCCCCCCCAACCCCCTATAAAACAGCCTCGGACTCTGAGTCAGTTGTGTCTCTGAGCTATTTTGCTTCGGGAGTGCCGTCTGGCCAGACTAATAAAGGTCTGTTTTCCCAACATGGCCGGTGTGTTCCTTCCCGGGTGGTCCTTGCTGTAGTCAGCTCCTTGGAGCATTTGGTAAGGCCTTGGTCTTACATTCTGGAGGCACCGCTGGGATCCCCGGGTGTGCTCCACTTCAGCTCCTTGGAGCATTTGGTAAGGCCCTTGGCCTTACATTCTGGAGGCACCGCTGGGATCCCTGGGTGTGCTTCACTATAGTCAGCTCCTCGGAGCGTTTGGTAAGGCCCTTGGTCTTACACTATGTTGAGATTCCATCATTTTCCTCAGCTCCTCTCTAGATTTATGAATCATGTCTTGCACTAGGAGCACAATCTCTGCTGTTATCTGAGAAATTATTTCTGATTTCCTTTTTTCCAGATACTCTTTTGTTGCCAGTTCAGTGGGTCCAGGTGTTTGAGTATCAGAGTGTTCCATCTAATTTCCCTTTGAGATTGCTGTAGGTGATCTGGAAGTCTGGTTTTGAGGCTTATTTGCATGTCTTCTAATTTCGACCTGGAGGGTGTGGGGGTGGTGCTGTTGGTGCCCGTGGGCGGCTCAACTCCTCTGAGCTGGGAGAGGTGGGACAGTGGCCCCAAAGCCCTTTCCTCTGTGCTGGAAGTGGTGGGATGGATGGTGGTCAGGAAGCCCCTTCCTCTGGGCCAGGAGCAGTGGGACAGTCCCTCAGAAGCCCTTACCTCTGGGTCAGGAGTGGCGGGACAGTCAGTGGCCTGGAAGCCCCTTCCTCTGGGCCAGGCACTGCAGGACGGACCAGGAGGTCACTATCTTAAGGGAACATTTGGTCATGAAATCAGTGGGACAGAAAAGTCCCTAACTAGGTAGGAGGACATTAACTAGGAGCAGTCAAGCCTTAGTTATGTAGAAAGTTCCTGTTCACCTTTAAGGAGGAGGACAGGCAGAAGGGGGACAGAGCTTGTTCTGTGGTGGCTTTGGAATACCCAACGTCTAAATTGTAGGATTACAAGAAGTATTAATACAGATTCAGTCCAGGGAAGTAAGCGAGATACCCAGTTCCAGATTTTTGGTCAGGATGCCCATGATGTAGTTCCTGTTAGATTTTAGATATGCAGTCAGCTAATGTGTGCACTGTGTCTTTCGCTCTTTCAGACTAATTGAAATAGGAACTGTCAGGTAAAAGGACCAAAAATCAAGTCCAGACCAGGCCACAACAAGCCTTTATTAGGGGAACAGATCTGCTGGGCTGTCTCTGAACAAAGGAGAGACAGAAGTAATATGGCCAAGACAACAAGTATCTTTTATAGGGGCTTGTAAGGATCTGAGGTGGAGTTGAGTGAGGTAGTGGCTAGGGACTGGAGGAGCCTGTGATGTCACTAGTTGTTAGGAGGAGAGCAAGCATCAGGTTACTCTTTTGGTGGGAGTAGGGGGGCGTGTTGGAAAGAAGGTAACTATTATATACAGCAGCCACCCTAAATTGGAGGGAAATCTATCATTCCAGGCTCTTGTTTTATGGTTGTTGGGTGAAGGTCTCTTTTTTTGGAGCTGTTTTAAGCTGGAAAAGGGGTGAAGGTTAGGGCTAAACCTGGATCTTATTGGGATAGCAGTAGGTGGGGGCTTTTTTTCTGTTGTAGTGGCTGGTACCCTGCCATGAAGAGCTTCGTTACTGTCTGGTTGGTAAATGTGTTTCTGTAAGAAATTTTGAAAACACCAAAACAAGCATGGTCCAAAGCAGAGGATCAGACAGATAATATTGAGGGTCCCAAGAGTAGTAATAGCCAGGGGAGCCATGAGTTCCAGGAACCAAACGTACCCCATCATTGATTAGTAACTTGGGGGGCATATTTATCTGGCCTATTAAGTCTTAAGTCTTTTTTATTTGAAGTGTTTTTTCAAATTATTTATATAGGTTTTACCAAGACAGCTGGATGTTTAGGGGCTCATTTGTTATAGAAGTAAGAGACTGTTATAGAAGTAGGAAATCATAGCTCATGATCTAAGGGCCCATGTGTCATGTTCTTGTTTTTAGAGAATGAGAGGAAAAGTGATAAACACAATTTATATAATCTTTATAATCTTTTTTTTTGGAATATAAAAGATGTATGTAACTGAGCAAATGTCTTTTGGAGGCCAGCATACTGATGAGTGTAGTGTTATTATGAACCTGACTTGTCTTTTAAATTTAAGGCCATGAAAACACACATTTTAGGTTGATAGTTTTAGCAGAGTCATGGAATAGTTGTGTAAAGGACAGTTTTATTTTTGTATCTCTCTGTTCTTGGAGGCCTCCTAGATACATTTAAAAGTAAAGAGAATTGATAACCTCAACAAGGACACTGGCCAACTTAAGGAGATCAAGTATAACATAAAAGGCTTGATCTTTTTAGACATGAGTAGGTATCTAGGGAATATGAGCACAATGAGGGAAGAGGCATCATAAACAGAGAACAAGGATGTACATTATTTTAAAAGGAATAAATCTTGTAGCTGTTTGGTATAGAACTTATCTTGACTGTGGGTGACAAGCAGGTGATTTTTCAAAATATTTTTATTTTATGGTATTTTTTATCAACAGGGTTATAAAGTGGGGGAGGTATGAGGGGTGAGTGATCGGGCTCAGGCTAGGAGTACTTGAGAAGGAGAACAGGTTTGACAGAGGGAGGGTCAATAGTGTAGGTAGAAAAAGGCTTGCATGTAGGGTATTTCTGACTGTTTGCCATTGCGTTGACAGAAGTTGTGTAAATCACACAGTATGTTAAAATCGAAAGTGTCATTTTGGGCCATGGAAACCCATTATCTAATTTATACTGAGGCCAAACCTGATTACAATAGAAAACAAGTCTTTTTGGGTTAAAGTCTGGTCCCAACAATCCCAGGGGTTTGAATTATGTCAGGAGGCAGCCCAGAGGCATTGAGGGGCAGAGTTTGTATTGTTAGAGTGGGTGAGGAGTACACAGCTCCCTGGGAGAGGGACAAAGGGGAGAAGAGTCTTTGTCTCCTTTGACAATCTCCAAGTGAGTCTCCCAGAGGGAGAGAATGAGAGGAGCCAGGCTGATGGGGCATCTCCCATGGGCACAGTCCTGGGCCCAGTGGCCAAGGGGGTTTCTCTGACCAAGTGCTTGGATTTTGGAGAGGTCCCCAGAGGGAGAGAGGATGAGACAGAGAATCCTATGAGAGGGAGGCTGAACTCCCTACTCACCCAGACATTGGTGACAGGTGTGGATGTGTAGCATCAGCAATGGCAAAGGTTGAAAGCCCCAGAGGGTCCTGGATTGGCAGATATGGTCCAATGGAGATGGCCAAAAGGCCAATCAACCCCATCCCATGGGAGATCATCAGTTAATGGGCCATCTACCATCCGAGTCATGGAACCAGAAATGTCAGGTAGAAGGGCCGAAAACCAAGACCAGACCAGGCCACAACAAGCCTTTATTAGGGGAACAGATCTGCTGGGCTATCTCTGAACAAAGGAGAGACAAAAGTAATATGGCCAAGACAGCAAGTATCTTTTATAGGGGCTTGTAGGAGCTGAGGTGGGGTTGAGTGAGGTAGTGACTAGGGACTGGAGGAGCCTGTGGTGTCACTAGTTGTCAGGAGGAGAGAAAGCATCAAGTTATTTTTTTGGTGGGAGTAGGGGCATGTTGGAAAAAAGGTAGCTATTATATACAGCAGCCACCCTAAATTGGAGGGAAATCTATCAGGAACTTCATTCTTCTTTTAAAAACAAATGCAATCTTTCCTTCCCTTATGGTTGTTGTGACCACCATTGTTAGTGAATCTCTTTTGATTTTGGAGGATGGCAATACCCTGGGCAATTCCATCTAGACCAGTGATGGTGAACCTTTTAGAGATTTCAAGGATAACAAACAGCCAGCTGGGACACATGTGCCATAGGTTTGCTACCACTGATCTAAACTTTCAGATTCTTAGGTAACTGTTGATAATAGGAAAAGAATGTGTTTAGATTTAAAGTTTTGTGTAAGTAATCACTATTATCTTTTCTAGAGGTAATTTTTGAACTTTGCAAGAAGATTCTAAGAGAAACAAGAACAAGGCCAAAGACGTCATTTTATGACTTGGGTCAAGTACTTCAAGAGTGAGTAATCACATTCAATAGAGTAGTAAAACTAGGTATGCAATACACATAAGAAGGCACCCTGTTCTTAGATGTAGCTAATTTTTCCTTTTATTTAGAAGGAAAAAATGGTTTACATATCTTTCTCAGCAGGTAGGTTTATGTTTTCTTTTCTGACAAGAAATGTGAGGGCACTGGTTCACAGGTTAATGAAGTTTGTGGTCTCTCTTCTTCACTTTGTGGTGTCTCACATAGCTTCAGTTTCATTCTGTAGAGGTAACTCCATCTATCTACTCCCTGTACCCTAGTGGTAGAAGGAGGTATGTTAGGAAGGTTATGTAAGAGCCTTTCTATTTGGGGGTGAGTTGGTCCTAAGGCTCACATTGCTTTCAGGTCCTAATTGGGTCCTGGTAAGCAGAGGAGACTGAGCTGGAAATTAATATCAGCCCCTGGGAATGGAAGAATCGTATTTCCATATACCTAGGAGGCTGTTAGAAAATTCCCAGATGGGTAAAATGTTAGAGGAACTGAGAGTTTCAGTGTCACTAACTAGGTGAGATATCAAAATAGGCCTCCTATAAAGCATCTCAAATGAACAGAGATTAAGGTTGGATTTGAGAGCAGCCCCATTGTTCACATTAAGGCAACTGGAATAATATCTAGCCACTTATGGTGAGTTTCTTGACACTGCTTGGCTAAGGTCCACTTGAGGGTTTGATTTGCTTATTTGACCTGAGGAGTGGGGCCACCAGAATGCATGGAGGTGGTATTAAGTTCCAGGGCTTTGGGGACTCTATGTATGATTTGGGATGTGTAGGACAGCCCATTATCACTCTGGATATACCTAGGCAGATCAAATCTAGGGATCACTTCTTTAAGGAGGGCTTTTTCCTCCTCTAAGGCCCATTTTGACCTGGTAGGGAAGGCCCTCATCCACCCTGTAAAAGTATCCATGCACACCAAGAGATGTGTGGAACCCTTTTACTGAGACATGTGGGTGAAGCCTATTTGACAACCTTCCCAGGGAAGGATCTTCACCACCGCATTGGTTCAGACAGTGTGGTTGGATGGGTCTCTTGATTGTGGAGGGCACAGATAAGGTACATCCTACAGACCTAGGTTAAAATATTATAAACTCTAGGCCCTATAAAAAGCCCGTGTGTCATAGCAGTGGTAATAGCACAGATAGCACAATTGGTGCTGAAATTCGACTATCCCTTTGTCTACCTGAATTTGGGCAATATCCCAGGGCCAAGATTTTTTCCATTTTCCTAACAAAAGAGAAATAAAAATTAAAAATATCAAGGAAATTTTTTAAAACTCCAGGCTAGAGCACGTGTGTGTTAGGTCTCATGGCCTGATGTTTATTAACCTTTTCCCCATTCAATCCTTGTCAAATATTTACACATAGAGACTGTATGTGATTAAATCACAGTGAACTCTGAAAGAGACATATATGCTAAGATACCCTTAGATGACTAAATACTCTGTCACTTATTTCTGTGAATCTTATCCTGAGATCCAATGAGAGGCACCAGTGGTGGGGTGCACAGTTTTTAAAATTCAAAAGCCTGATCTATCTTCTACTTCTTCCCGACTGGACAGCACTTTTTTATTCATGCCAGTTTTTTGTTTGTGTTGGCATAGGCCTACCTTGAACATACCTTTTGATAAATGTAGCTACTTTCTTCTTTACCTTCGGGTGTGCACTTGCAATTCTTTGCTTGCTATACACAAGAACCTGGAATCTATCTGTCAGATACAACAGACAGTATCAGTAGTTTTCTGCCCTATGTAGAAGACAATCCTGTAGAGACTTGTTTTCTACTTTGCTTGTTGAGGAAAGAATAGCTAGAGTCCCATAGACCTCCTGTTATAGCTTATATAGATGTCTTCTCAGAGCCAGATGCACTGATAGGTGGGGCTTTTGGGAGTAACTGGATCATGCATGTTTGATACTGAATTATGGGTGTTCCATAACTGGATTAGTCCACTGAATGAGTTAGCATAATTCTGGGTATGGATAATGGGAAGGCCCACCCTGGATATGGGGGGCATCAACCAATAGATTTGTAGCCTGGATGGAATAAAAAGGGAAAGGGAAACTCACTGTTTCCTGCTTTGTGCCTGCCATACCATGGACTGTTCCTCCTATGTCATGCCCCTCTGCTATGCCTTGGAGACAGCTGATCATGGACTGAAACCTCTACAAATTGTGAGCTAAAACAAACCTATCCTACTTTAACTTGTGGTGTCAGGTATTTTGTTCCAGGAACAAGAAAGTAAGACACACTATTTGCTCTTTTGGACTCCTCCCTCATCACAGATCATTTGAAGCTTTTCTGCAGAATACCCTGGGTTTTGAAATGTGAGACCATTCGAAGAGCTACTGATCAGCCATATTTTGTTTGGAGAGCCTCCCTTTTGGTGGTCAAATCTGCCTTAGAATTATGCTGGGAGACAGGGTCAAGGAAGCTTGATGTTCCCTGTAATGGACAACTGCTATCTTGCTTGGAAATTTTACTGTCTTGAAGAAGTTGAGAATTTCTGGTCCAGGTGGTATTGGTTACTGGGAGCTAATCAAAACTCTCCTCCCTTTTCAGATGGCTGCATGCACATGTATGACCAAAAAGAAACACTTGGAGTCAGTATACATATTGGTCCTCTTGCCCTGGGCAAGGTGGAGAGCATTAATAAAGGCAGTAAGTTCTGCCTCTTGGGGTGAGGTTGCAGGAGGGAATCCTCCTGCTTTAGTGACCTCAGTTGGGCTGATTATGGCATAACCTGCCCTACTAATACCATCCTTTAAGAAAATGATGCCATCAGTGAACCAAGTGCTAGCCATCACTCAAAATGGCTGTTCCTTCAGAGCTGGGTGGCTTGCACAATTCTGGGCAATGGTTTGATCACATTTGTTTTCTACCTGTTGATTAGTTTGGAGGAGAGAATCTGGGTTTACAGCTGTGCCAGACTGAAGAGAGACATCTGTGTTTTCAATAAGGATGGCCTAATATGTAGTGAGACTTTCTCTAGTCATCCACAATTGTTCTTTCAGTTCTAACAAGGCCTTACCCTGATATGGGATTAGAAATGAGAATTTCTGTTCCCATATTATCTTAGAAGCTTCCTGGACTAACAGTGCCATTGCAGCTCTTGATCATAGGCATTTAAGTGAACCCTATGTCTCCCTATGTAGTTGTTAGGGAAAGTAAGTAACTGGTTGGTTTTCCTGGCCCAGGCAGTGGGTTAGTATTTTATTGGCTCCTCCCTGTTTTTCAGCCACAAAGAGACAAACAGGCTTAGTGAGGTCTCAGATTCCTAATGGCAAGTCTTGCATCAGGGGACCACTACAAAACTTAGAGGTACTCTGAAGTAGCTGATATTCATTTCAAGTTCTGGTCCTTGAATTGCCTCATATAAAGGTTTGGCTATTACTCCAAAATGGGCCAACCCATATGCAGCTGAAACTAGCCATTCACAAGAAAATGCTCAGCTCCTGTTTAGAACCTGGAGGACCAAGTCAGAAAATGTATGTGTTCTCCCTGAGGACAGTTGATTCAGTACTAGTTTTAAAATATAACTCAGAAAAGTCACTTATTTTAGAAATTTGGGCCTTGTCTTGAGATATCTTGTAACTCCTTCCTGCTAAACTGTTGAGACTTAATAGTGTTTTGATCAGATAATTCCTTGGTGAGACTACCAATAAAGAGATCATCTATGTGCTGTAAAAGATCTCCCCTTTTAAATTTTAAGTCACTATGGTGTTGAGCTATGTGCCGACCAAACAGGTGGGGGCCATCCCTAAAACCCTAAGGCAAGACAATCTAAGTATATTGGTGGTGAAGACAGTTTGGAGATCTCCTCATTCAAAGGCAAACAAGTATTGGGAGTTAGGGTCCATAGGGATGGAAAAGAAGGCATCTTTGAGATAAAGGACAGAGAACCAATTAGCATCTCATCTCCTGAGATCTGTGCAAGGACTAGGAATGTGTTTTCTGCTAATAAGTAATGTTGCTATATTGATGATGGTTCCTCTTTCAATGCCAAGGATCCTCCTCTATGTCATACAGGGCCAGAAAGAATTAGGTGGCTGTAAAAGTCTCTCCCTTGCCCGCTTCCATGGTTCCTTGCACATAAATCACTTTAACTTGCATCCATCAATCCTTACATTACCTCAAATCCTCTCAGTGCCTCAGGATGTATCATGATCCTTACTCATTAAAGCTAGCATGGATTTAGCCTGCCTGTTTTCTTCACTTAACTCCTGTTTTCCCTCTACTATGTCACAGCTTTTAAGACTATGTAAGCCACATTGATCAACTGACTTGTCCCAGATTGTGGGCCATGTTGGAGTTTCTGGAGTTTCTTCTAATATCTAGAACTAACTAGTTAATAAAAATACTATCTCAGGATAATTTGGCTCTCATTAGACTCTAGGTTTGAATTCATATATTTACAGATTACTTCTTCAAATTGGTGTTGGAAAGCAACTGGATTTTTACCAGAGCCCTGACTAATAGTTCTGAGCTTATCAAAATTTACAGGCTTGGGCATGCCTCAGTAAAATGGCCCAGAGGTCTAACCTCCATTTGACTTCTTTATCTCTTATCTTATAACTCTATGTAGGCCATTCTTGCAGCCCAAATAATGTATCATGTGGCTAATTATCAGTGGGTGTTGCCATGCATACTTTATCATTAGCCTGTCTGACAGCCCTTATAATCCTTTCTCTTTGTATTGCTGTGCAGCAGAAAACCATGACAAAGTGGACATTTTGCCAGGTCAAATCAAAGCCATTTTTAGGGTATAGGATTTGTCAGCAAACTTTTCAAGATCCTCAGAAAATTTATCCAGTTTCTCTTTGTATTGTTGAATATCCCTGATTGAAAAAAGGACTTGAACCCAGATGACACCATCTATACCTTCTTTTTCTAAAAGAGGTAGAATCTGGCAGGCTTAGATGATGAGTTCCCTCAGTTTGAGACCTTATAGTAGACAGACTCAGACCTAATATGGGGTGGTTCAGAGGGTTGTCTTCATTTCCTGGAGATACTGACTGTGCTGATTGGTACGGAGGTAGCCAGTGGGAGAAGTAACTGACAAAAGGGCATCCTCAGCAGCATCATTTAGTGAGGAAGGATTAGTTCTAGGTCTAAGATTGGGATTTTGGTAGAAAACCATGAAGGTTTGAACATAAGATGCCTCCAAACATTTCCCCTGGCTCTTAGAATAGACCATGCCTTCTTACACAGGAATATAAATGTGTTTTCTGATAGGGTCAAATTTTTCCTAGTGTCTGAGGAAGCATCAAAGGAGGGAATAGATGAGGCATTTCCCATAATAGATCTGCAAGCAGGAGGAGTAAAAACAAGATTATAGGAACTTTACAGAACATCCTGTGGATCAGTTCCTGGGCATTTCAGCCCACTATGATATCCTGGTAAAGTCAAACTGTTTGGGATTAGGTCCTCACATGGCAACCTCCAGGGTATCCTCTGGACCAGTCTCATGATCTATTTCTCCCCATAACAGGGTCCTGTCATAAAGCTGAATTGTTTGGAATTTAAATACCAGATGTCTCTAGACATCTGTCTTCCAGATGTCTTCTGTGTGCACCATATCCTCTTCCTTTGGACCTTTGGATATTCTTCTTTGGACACAACTCATCTCTTGCACCAAAAGTCTGGAGCTAGGATGCCCTACTGGCTGGACACCTCTAGCCAAACATAAAATCACTTAACACCACAATACGCCTGTTTAAAGAGGCCTCCCCCACTGACCTCAATAAAACCCTGACAAATTTGCCTACATAAGTGCATTTTGGGGCCCTGGCTGACAGAGGTGTGAAATTTGACAATTGATCTTCAGGGCGGTCCACTATCTGGGAGGTGAGAGCCTCTGAGTCCCAGTAAGGTTTTCCTCAACTATTGCAAATAAAGCAGGTAAGAGCTTGCTAACTAGCAAAGAGCTGAGGGAAGTCTGATGGGTTAGGAATCAAATACATGGCAATCTAAGAACTGGGGGTAAACATGTCACTAGGGAAAAAGATTCAGACTGAAAGGCCATCTAAGATGCTATTACCCTAAGAGAGGTGGAATTTTGGACTCTCTACCACTAACAACTCAGGCAGGACCTAGTTTTAAAACATGAGCCCTTGTATAGCACCCTTACTATTCCCTAGCTTATTCCTCTGTTCACATCTCCCCTGCATTTTCACTACTTTGTACCACAAAAGGATATGAGGTTTCTAGCAAGCAGAAGCTTCACAATGGAAAGTCAATTGGCATCCATAGGCTGCACATCAGTTTAGATAGGGAAATAAAGTTGAGGCCCAAATTATCATGATACCAGAACTAAGTAGGATGAAAAGAGGAAGAGAATTAATACTAGAGAAGTAACCCCAGGAAGAGATATCTGCAGATAGCTTAACAAGTAGCCCTACAATCCAAGAAGGTTACGTCTGATTGGCAGGGAGGGCTGAAGTAGCCATCTTGCCTAGAACCTGTACATTTTAAAACACAAAGGCTGTAAGGTCTATCCACCCCCCAACACACACCAATTCCCTACCTCTCTCTTCTAACCAACATTAGAAAAAAAGGCAAAGGATTTCAGCAATCTTACAGATGAAAGCCTGAGTGGGAGATAAGTGATAAGAAGGAGACTGAGGCTCCTGCAGGGGAGATAGTGAAGGAAAACAAGCCTCAGAGGGGGGCTCCTACTTGGTGTGAGTCCACAGAGTCCACTGGGTCCCATGAACAGGAGCAGCCACTGCTCAATTTGCTATCCAAATCCACATAGTTGAGGGCATGCTCCCAGCCACCAGAAAAGGAAATCCATTACATCACAGGACTGAGCCCATGTTCTTTGGTTCCAAGAGAAAGATCATGGAAGCAGCCTGGAGGACCACCCCCAGGAAAATGTGTCCTGGATCCATTGTGCATTTCCTCGGAAATTGCCCTCTCTGAGACAACCCAAAAACCTGACCCCTTCACTGTGTTCCAGGATCAAAGATTCTCAAACTGGCTGCAGAAGAACCCAGGCCCAAGACACTGGACTAGGCCATGTACCCATCATATGTCTTTCTGGACAGACAAGATAGCTAAAACTCCATCCCTCCAGGGACGTAGGAAATCTCAGCCACTGAAAAGAAACCCCCAAGCTGCAGAGGCCAACAACAAAGAGAGACTTCACAAACACAAACCCAACTATTGCTTCTACCACTTGAAGGCTATTTTACAGTGCAAGGAATCTCTTGAAAGCAGAACACTACTGCTATGTGGATGATTCTCAAGATTAATTATGAGCCAGTTTTAACTCACTCATTTCTCCTCTACATTTGGTTGCTTAACATATTTTTCAGACTTTGATCTCCCCTCTAAAAATGTTCTTTTCTAGTAATACTACCTGGTGTTCTCTAAGCTCATCACAATCCTCCTACCTGAGGATGATGTCCCAACACATTACTTCTCATCATTTTAAGTGAAATTTCATCTCACCTCAAGTGATGTTATACATTCTGTTCAGGACTCTCCGCCTGGATTGCTTTGTTCAGCCATTTCTAACCTCATAGGTTTGTGGCTGGCTTCATCATACCTCCTTAAAATCCTCTGAAGTCTTTTAGATCTTAGATCAGATCTTTAGCAAATATCTTTGCTTTTTGAAGAAAAAATTCCCTAACTTACCTAGATTATATTGAACAATAGGCTCTTCACACAAATTTGTGGACTATATAACTAGATGAATCTGATATTAAACATTAATTTTTGAGCAAATGAAAAGATGATAAACGTATATAATGTATGTATATTATATATATTAAGTGTATATAATGTATGTATATTATATATATAGTACTGGAAATATATATACGTACTGGAATATATATGTGTATATATATATATGTGTATGTGTGTGTGTGTGTGTGTGTATGATGAAAAGGTCAGAAATAGATACATTAGCATGTTACATTTGCAAGGTAACTTCACATATGATATATATTTGACTTTTTATGTTTGTTTAAGAAAAATGGTACAATAACCATTCTACAGGCTTAGAGAACTTAATACTTGAAGGTCATATCATTAAAAATGGGAGAGATTGGTTTGTATCCTTAAACTGAAGTTCTCTGACTTAATATGAGATTAGTGACAATGGATGTTCTAGCTAAAATGTCAGTCTCAAGAGGTGAGTTATAAAAATAACAAGTTAAAAACCTCTATGGATATTCCAATAACTTCCCTGCTCCAGGAAAAATACTTCAGCATCTTATGGTGCAACCCTACATGCTCTCTCCAAATTAGGCTCTGCCTAGTTGTATCAGCAACTTCTCTCTGATTTAGTCTTCTATAAATGAGAAAAATTTTAGAATATATTTCATAAAGTAGCTTTCAGAATAAAATTAGATTATATATGTAAATATTTAGATCATTGCCCATTAAAAAGTGTTGCTCAATACATGCAAACTCTATTGATTATTTTTATTAGTGCCATTTCACATGCATATTAAAAACCTCTCTCAAGGGAATACTAAAAGTATAACATAGATAAATTAACTGTAAATTTTGGGGAATTCCATAGTTAATTGCATGGAACAAAGGTTCTTTCTTTTATTTGCATAACTTTGAATGACTTTGGCTTGATCCTTGACACTTTTCTAGGCTTCCTATTAGCCTTAAACGAGAAGGCTAAGACTGGCTGTATTTTGATTGAAACATGAGTTGACCTATAGCTGTATATTACAAAATAGTTTTTGTGTAAAAGGCATCAGAACTTGAGAAAAATAATATTTCAGTGATTAATAGGATATTAAATAGTCTAGTTTCTAATTTAAACCTTTCATGAATACACACAAACTCATTTTTTTATAGCTTCAGAATTTAGAAATTTCTTGCACTTGGAAAGATTCGATATGCTTTATAACTTGTTTTGACAGGAATTTGTTTGTTTTCCCCTCTCTACATTGCTTCAAAGTGGATATCCTTATATGGTAATTATATTTTGATATAGCAGTCCCTAAACAGGAGATGGAAGTTTAATGGCATACGACGACATTGCAATTTCC
Organism: Heterocephalus glaber; assembly: GCF_053883595.1. Classification (NCBI taxonomy): domain Eukaryota; kingdom Metazoa; phylum Chordata; class Mammalia; order Rodentia; family Bathyergidae; genus Heterocephalus; species Heterocephalus glaber. The sequence goes on from NW_028258327.1 coordinate 27,730,638, forward strand.
AAAAATTGACTTCATTTTGAAAGGAATTGATAGAGCTCCTGATAGGAAGAAAAGAACAGTGATTACAATCTCCTTAAAGACTTTACACTTGGAAATTTTTCCCAGTCTCTGACCTTACCTGAAATCTTTGGTCATATTCCTCAACTAAAAAGTAGTGCCTTCCCTATTCTTAGTCTAATATAATGGATATCAGCACTACCACACTAGCAGATTCAATGCTTTCTCCTTTTCAGGGATATTTTAGACTTTCCTTTTTTAGTACTCTGGAAAGAAAAACAAGGACAATCTGGTCTTTGGTTCCTCTGGAAGGCACAAATTCCTGAGAAAGTAGTTTCTATTTTTCCTTCTTTTAAAACTGCTTTACTCACCTAACAGCAGCAGCTAAGTACCTTCAAGTGACCAAATGTCATTTGTTTGTATAAAAAGAAATTACATACTGACCAATGGAAATAATATATTGTCTTGTAACTCACACCTTCCAACAGAGCCTGAAGCACTTTTTAGGCTCAATCATGATTCTTTCGGGGTTTACAGGCCAATGTGAAGATTAGGGAGTTGAAGTGAAGTCTAATGGGGAGAAAGAGGCCAGGACATACATAAGTCCTGATCTCAGTTTAGAACACACTTCTGGAACAGTGTTAGTAGCCCTAGACTATAACAACCACAGAGGGAGACTTTAGATATTTTCAAGGAGGTTACTCCAAGGAACAAGACCTCCATCCATATCAGGAACAAGAGAAGCATCCTGCTTGACTATGTTTTAGGATGATATGAAAAATATTTTTTAAAATTAATATTCATAATGCCCAAATGTAATGTAACAGAAATAAAATGAAATTAATTTATAATACATATGTCTATTTCATACAATTACAGCAGAAGACTTAAAAAAATTGTCAGTTGATTTTTGACTTTGTTCCATGGATAGATTTGTGTTTATGAGAATGAGAATACCATAAGGCATTCTGTACAATTATAAGAAAACCAACCACAGAGGCATAAATATACTTTAGAAAAATAGGCTTAGGACAGTTAGTTAAAAACCAGACATGTTTGTATATGATGAAAGAAAGATGGAAAAAGCTTCAAACTAATTAGGGCTAATGTGACAGGATGAATAAAATACTGACAAATTGAACAAAAAAGGAATTAGAACTTCTCACAAATAGGCTTGATGTTCTCTATAAACACAATTTCTTATGCTATCATATGGGTGTCAGGGAGCCACTGTGCTTTTGAGTTATTCCTCTGAAAATTTGTTTCCTTCCTTGTGGTTGAGATTCACTGGGGTGCACAGTGCCATTCAAGCTTTCCCGGGCCCAGGGAGGTGCTTGCTGTTCATGAGTCCTGGAATCCATTTGTCCCTTTAAGTTGCACACAATCTTCAACATATAGAGTGAAACCTTCACTCTATATGGTGAAGGATGACAGCAATTAAATTTATTATCTTCAAATCCAGCACATGTCAAGCACACTTTTAGTCTCTAGTACTTATGATAAACTTGGAGGTCATAATTTACAAGAAGTGACAGGTAATATACTAGAGATTTTAAAAATAAAGCACATTTCAACTGGCTACAGAGGAATAGCATAATGCACTATTGAGGAGTACAGGAAAATTAAATTTCTAGAAAATCTCCCTGTAGTGTTTGGTAGGGAGGTTGTAGGGTACTGAAGATTTAAAAGTGGAGGTAGTATTGCAAAAATGTAGCTGGTGCAACATTGCAAACATCTCCCAATTTCTTACACAGTCTGTCTTTGTGTGGATGGTAGAATCAGTGATTCAGTAGAGTGAAGTTCCAATTCAGAGTTAGTCTGCCACATTTCTTATTTTGCTCTCAAACCCTGAGCTTAACTGGGAACTGTTTGATTAGTATCATGCTCTGCAAGTATAATGCATTTTGCATTACTGAAAAAGAACAAACATTATTTTTATAACTAGAAAAACATGATTCTGCTTGCATACTTTGTTTTTAAGCAAATAAAAATATCTTAAGTACCAATTAAAGTCAGTAAAAATGGGAAATCAAGATGCTATGTAATGAGGATATGATTATCGACAAGATATTATTCTAGTTATTGAAAAATTATAGTACCAAATTTACAGAAAATTCTGAGGGGAGAAGAGCATGCAAATTGAATTGTACATGTTAGTCTAAAAGACTGATTTGTGTGTTTAATTTGTTTTTGTCTTTAGGATGAAGAGGGCTCTAGGTTCATTCCTGTCCTACGTATTGGGGATGCCCTTCAGCCTGAAAGCTTCACATTCCTTTGGATCTCAATAATGAATTTTTTACTACACAAAAGAATTTTTTGTATTTGAACAGTATTTAATTTATACCTCTTTGGCCTGTTCTCATGTGTTAGTGAATCTGGGGGTTGTTTAGAGTTGTTTTGCATTGGTCATATTTGATGCCTCCAATCTGTCTGTAATATTTTTGTATATTATTTGGTTTTGACTGAGATGGAAATAAGGACACAAATATCTGTAATTGAAATTAAGCTACATTTTTGCAAAAAAGAAATATTATTTCATACTATGGAGTTAACATTATGATATACAGTTCCTTCTTGCCTTATGTATGCACCACAAATTATAACAAAAACAGAAAGGATATGTAAATGAAATTTCCTTATTTAGTATAATCATGTTTTCAGATTTGGATAATATTGTGGTTCTGCAAAATCATTGTGCAAGTATTATACAATGTGGTTGATTTAGGAAAGAACAGAGTGCTTCCATTAGTTATTTCCTCTTGGATTCTACTGCTGAAATGTATCTTATTTCCATATCTAAAATTGGGAATAAAAAAGGAAGAATGACATAGTATATATGTATTTCTACAGCATCATGGCTATGTATGACTTCCAGGATTGGAGATACAAATTAAGAAGAACCTTGAGTTAATAAACATCAAATGATCTAATCCAATGTTTAAAAGGAAAAACATTTGACTAGACATTTCACAAAGATTTAAGATAGTATGTGAAGAAGTGCACAAGCTTGGTGATGTAAAGAGAATGAAAATTAAAACCACAATGTGATAAAATTACATAAACATGAGGAAAAGTATTATTAACATCGTGATTGGTCAGACTGTGAAGAAAATGAAATTTTCATTTTATTGTCAGGTTTGCTAAATATTATACCATCAGCTACATTTCTGCAGTGATCAAAAGTGAAGGAAGCAGTCCAGGATAAAGAATAAGTCCATTGTTAGTTTAGTTTGTTTATAAGGAAAGTCAAAAGTTGCTAAATATGAATAGGTAGTACCTATGAACAGAAGACATTGTGTACCAGAACATGAATAGTGTTTACTATTAGTTATACTTAGACTTTTTTTTCATCATTTATATCAATATGGCTATGACAATGACAGGATTTAATAGATTTTGTTTTCTTTATGGTGGGTTACAAAATAGTACATCTTGAATATCATGGGATGTTTGTTAGAGGAAATACAGCCAGTCTTGGTATTCAATCCAAGGTGACTATGCTTCAGTAGGTTACACCTTGAAACACTCAAAATTTCCATGCTTTGTGATACACATTAACAGTGACAGCAAGAAGTTTACACTCTTACCAAAAATGTTATTTAAATAGTTTTTTTAATGGCAGAAAAGCTTACATATACAGTGTGTGCAGGATACCCACAGAAGGAGGCCTCCATGCCATTTTCACCCCTTCAATCTTGTATAATGCACCTTTTCTCCAATCTCTAGTTAATGCTTTCTAAGATTGACTTTTGTTTTGTCAGAACCACTTCACAAGTATAGGACTTAACGTTTGAAAATTGTCTCTAACTATGCAGGCTGCACTGGCCAGTAAAAATAATTTTTACTTGCAAAATTACATGGAAATGTTATTACATGAAAACAATGAGTTACCTGTATAACAGAGATAATTCCTGCCACAAAGAGTGGTATCTGGGCTGGGGATTTAGCTCAGTGGTTCTGCCACCTGCCTCGCAAGCAGAAGGACCTGAGTTCGATCTCCAGTACCAAAAAAACAAAACAAAACACATAAAAAAAGAGTGGTATCCATCCACAAAATAACCAAGGAAGGCCAATCATTATAGTGATAGAGTAGTCAATATATTTTTGGTCATGAGTTATAAATAGACATATGAAAGGTCACAAATGGAAATATAATGCTCTTTCCATGTATCAGGATTAAGCTCTGAGTGTCTTGTCTTCTAAAATTAAAAATCTTAGTGGTGTGTGTCACTTCACATATAAGTCAGCCTGAAAAGTCTTCTCAACTAAATCCACCTTTTATCAGTGTCTACACCTTGTACATCTCCAGATACTGCTGCAGTTTTTGCTCAGATTTTCTAGATTTTACTTTTCTGATCGGCTCTAATTGCTTCTCTATCTTCTTTCTTGCGTAGTAGTCTGATTTCTCATTCTCCATAGTGGTGAGTGACTGAACTCTATAGTGGGAAGATTTCATTGCAACTCATTAAGTTTAGGAGATATATAAAAATCAATGGAGAGCTCCATAGAGAAAGCATGCCTACTGCTGCCCACATTCTGCTCTTGCTGGTTCCCTTCAAGCGCCTTAGCTGATAGGAATTTCAATCAGATTCAGCTGTGACTCACTGCTGCTCAGTTGAAAGACTTGAAGTCTGAGGACTTCTGGCCAACTCTCTGTCACTGAGGTGCTCAGTCTAAGAAGATCTGGAAAGAAACTTTCCTCTTCATAGAGTCTTGTTCACTTTTTCAAGAACAGAAGCTGACTGGATGTTTTATCTTTTCTGTTGCTATTATCCTGTTATCCTTGTTTTGTTTTGTTTTTCTAGTTTTGTTGAATTTTGCTTTTTGGGTTTTTCTTTTATTCTGCCCTGTTGTCGCAATCAGTTTGTTTTCCTGTGTTGCTGGTGATTCTAATCAAGGCTATAGCCCAGCCCAGCCAAGAGGAATTTGACCCAAGTTCCAGCCACAATTCAGCCACAGTTGAATCTTGTTGGATACTCTAGCTTAAGGAATAAAAGACAGAAACAATCCTGACCATCAACCCATACAGAGGTAGGCATAGGTTTCAGGTTTCTGATGTCCCAGTACTGGGCAGACCTGTCCATGTTAGCAACAGAGATGAATAATAAACTTTTGCTAGCACCTACATGGTTCCTCTGTATCATTGCACCTCCATGTTGTCAGATTGTACATTGTTGACAGGACTGGATATGGAGGCCAACTGGTGGGGTGCCATGATCCTGGTTCCTGTCTTTTCCTGTGAAGCTCTGGATCAGCCTGAGTACCTAATGAGAGGACAAGTGCTTCCCACACTTTATCACTCTCCATGACTGGAGCACCTAGTAATAGAAACCCTTTCAAGTACTAGACCCAATATCAATTGAATCTAAAGAAACCCCCATTGCCTGACAGAGCCCACTATTTGCACTGTAGGAGAAAGGCCAGAGTGTGTACCCTGCATATTCTGCTTGATACTGAACTTGTCAGAATTGCTAGTATCCCTACTCCTGTGAGACCAGCTGAGACAGTAGGTCCCTGCCTCTGATACTGTATGCACTTTACCCAGAGGAAGAAGCTACAGATTGTAGTCATTAACATGAATGAAAAATAAACCATTTTTCTCTATAGAGAGTTTTTAATTGCTTTTAAATTGACAAATCTCCTGATTGATACAAGGAACCATCTACTCTTTTTGGATTTGAAGAAAAAATATCCCTGAGCATTTAAGATGATACTAAAAGACAAATTTGGGGTAATGCAGTCCTATGTAACATTTTACACAGGACAGAATTTTTTTGAGGAAGAGAAATGATTCATACTAAAACAATATATACAGTTTAGCTCATGAGTACATTTTAAAGTATACCTTTCATTTAGTATTTCATTCTGTTTTTCACTGTTTGTTCACATAGCACTCTAACATAGTTCTGCTGCATAAATTTTGAATAAATTGACTATCTTCATTTTTTATAATCTATCATGTAAAATACACAAAAATGTGCAAATATGCCAAAATTAAGGTGCTAAGACAACCAAATCACAAATAAATAGTATCTTGGGACTTTTACATCATTTTCCACTGATTTTTTATTGGGAATTAATTGATATACACATTAAATAGGACAAACTCATGACATTATATAGTTAGGAAATTTAATGTTATTGTAACATGGTTAATAAAACATTACAAACATTAAAATATATCACTTAAAAAGTCATCAGTTCAAATTAATGCTAGGAGAGGAAGTGCTGATTGGAATAGGTTTTGTTTTATTCCCCATAAAGCATCCAAAGAGTAGGTGAATGGATCCTGAACAAGAAAACTGTATTGTAAAAGTTACATTCTAAAAAGGTTATTTCCAAAGGGAACAATTAAAATTTTAATGAAAGAGACTGAAACTGGGATTATTTGGGTAAGATTGTACTTGCCTTTTTTCTCCCAAATGACTGTTTTTCTTTTCCTTTCCACTGCCTACTTTGAAGTCAGTCACTAAATTCAGTGAGGACTCAAAAGTGTGCTGATAGGAATGAGGGGCTGAGCTGTTTTGACATTTTGAGGGAAGAGTATATACATATTTTATTTTTCAATTCTTCTCTAAAGAAGAGTTAAGGGAAGAGAGATTTCAAATGGAAGATGCGATCATATTTACTTATACAGACAAATAACCAAAGGTCTTCATTGATTTTGACAAAATAAAAAAGTCAGGGTTACTTTAGGAATAACAGTTGCAAGCTAATTGCATGGATGAAATACAATGAATGGGGAGAAAGTGGGTAGCAAAGAGGAATTAAAGACAGTACAGCTGGACACTTCTTTGGAGGTGTTTATTTAGGTGCAGTTACAGCAAAAGGAATACAGCCCAAGATTCATGTGACAAGGATATTATTAGCTGTTTTTATTTTAGTAACATTGGTTCTGGTAATATCTCAATTCCAGTCCATAATTCCTGTGGCTTGAACCACAGGAAAATATGACTTTTAAAATCCTCAACTCCATTAAATTTACTGAATTGAAATCACAAAAATCACATATCACAATAAAAAGTTATCATTTTTTTTTACTTTGTAACCCTTTTAATGAAACAGATTTCTGTAAAATAAGAAGCAGATCCAGGAAAAATCAAAAAGATTTTGCACTGTTTAAAATCAAATATGTAGCTTCTCTATATATAATTTTCATAGTAGTATAAGCCAAATCTAAGTAGGTGATGTGGCCTTTCTCCACATAGCCCTGCTCACGTGCACTGGCAGTTAATAAATTTTGCCTTCACAATTGCAGGAGGCTGGGCAATGGTTCTTGACTAATGGATTATTACAGGTCAATGATTTTTTTATATCTTCACAGTTGGAATATTTATCTTGATAATCACAACTATTGGCTGAAATAAAAACAAAGCAATTAGTCACTGCATTATCACTGTTCTCCACAGCAACCACAGGAAGAATACATTCAGTGAGAATGGAGAGGAGACTGAACACACAAGTTGTCATTATTGTACTGTGATAACAAATTTCATATCTTGAGGAACTGACAAAGTCCCTTAGTTAAACTCACTGGGTGATCTAATGATTCTTTTTAAAGTTGAGTTTTTTGAAAAGTTCCTAAGATGAATTTTCTTATTTTCCTCTGAAAAATGTTGAGTAAAATTAAATGAATCTCTGTAGAAATGCACTATCTAAAATAACCACTAGTTGTGTGCTTCTTTAATTGAAATTAAATTTTTATATCTTCAGCAACACTAGTTGTATTCCAAGTGCCAAAGTATGTATGGGCTACTCTGTAGGACAGTGAAAACACGGAATGTTTTCATCATTGTGGAAGATTATACTGGACACCATTGCTCTAGAACAGTGGTGGTGAACGTATGGGATGTGTGCTGCAGCATGCAGGCAAAGCCCTCTCTGTTGGCACAGGAGTCACATCACCCCAGAATCACACCAGCTACTGAGCATGATATTCAAGTTTAATTGCAGTGTTGGCACTTTGTGATAAGCAAGTGGGTGTTAGTTTGGGCACTTGGTCTCTTAAAGGTTTGTCATTACTTCTCTGGAATCTGAACTCTAATGGCACCAGGGGTTCTCAGAAGTGATCTTATGGCAAGACAAATATGTAGATACATTTCTTTTACATTAAAAGTGGAGAGAGTATCAATATAATTATTGGACATTTCTACTTCAATGTTTCTAAGTGGCCACAAATTAAACAAATATCAGCCAAAATCCATCATCCTACCCAAAGGCTTGACATTTCTTTGATATCCAACCCCACAACCCTCCTTTGAATTCACCCAGTCTCAAAGAAATGGCACTCCTAATTACTAATTCAAACAAGGAGCTGAGTCAACAGAAACATATTTTTTCCACTTTTTTTTTTGTTTTCTGTGATGGGGCTCATTATGTTGCCCACCCCTGTACTCAATGACCCTTCTACTTCATCCTCTCAGTAGCTGGGACCATAGGTGTGCACCACCATGCCCATCTCTCTTTTTATCAGCACTCAGAAATACAGGTAACCAAAAGTGAGTATTCTTTCTTCTTTTCTCTTATACTTATCTTTATTTTCATTCCTTTTGGACTAATGTCATAGAACTATCCATTTATTTTGGAGTCCTTGTCTCCTAACTAGTTTTCATCTAATTGTTTCTTCCTACTATTGGAAGAAGCTCCTTGTATAACACAATTCTGATCTGGCCACTTCTGCCTAAAATCTTTCAATTGGCTATTCATTACTAAAAGGCTAGATTCTAAACTCCTTAGCCAAAGTATTCTCAAAGCTGTGTATTCCTAGCTTTTTCTTCTGTACTTAATTTATAGCTTTCATATCATTTATAATCTTCTTTAGTAATGCATGTTAGTACCACAGAATAAAGAATTTAGTTGTGGGAAATTGGTACATGCCTATAACATATATTCATTATTTTCAACCCCACCATCCCCTCTCTTTTCCCTCATCCCCCAGTCATTTTCTTTTTCTCTAAAAGTATACTTTCTAGTTTCTTTCAACTCACATTAATTAATTAAATAATTAATATGGTTTCTTATATAAGAAAAAATATGATATTTAACTTACTATATTTGATTTATTTTATTTAACTCAATGATCTCTGATTCTCTCTATTATTTTGCAAATGACATGATTTAATTCTTCTTAATGGCTAAATAATATTCTATTATATATATCTTATTTTATTTATTCATCCACCCATTGATGGACATCTTACCTATTTCTATAGCTCAGCTATTGGGACTTGCCCTGCTATATACACAGGTATGCATGGATCATGGTGGTATGATATTTTTAAATCTTTTTGGAAGATATCAGAGACAAGTAGAGTTGGGTCAAATGATATTTATGTTTTCAGTTTTTTGAAGAGCCTTCATATTGACCTCTGTAGTGCATATACTAGATTACATTCTGCCAACACTGTAGGATGGTTCCTGTTTCCCCACATCCTCACATGCATTCATAGTTTTTATTCTTTTTTTTTTTTGTATTAAATTCCTTTATTGATATATTGTAGGTACACAACACAATTACATTTCTTATTGGGAATTGTACCTTTACATAATGCATCTTGGTTCTTATTTTTTCCCCATTCCTAGCCCTTCCTTCACGCCCTCCAACCTTCCCTATTTACAAAGACTTTATTTCCATTTTTTCCATTTCTCAGCATTTTTCCTTTCCCTTCTTTCCTTTCCCCTGCCATTTCAATACCCCTATCCCTTTGGACCTTTTCTTCCTATTTTACATAATTGATTATTCATGCTAATCATTGGTACATTTTAAGTATACAATACAATGGCATTCATCATTGGAAATTTGCACCTTTACATAGTCTCTCTTGGTTCTTATTTTCACCCTTGCCCAGCCCTCCATTCAACCCCTCCATTCCACCCTATTTACAAAGATTTTGTTCCTATTTTTCCATTTTCTCATATTAATCCCATTCCCTTCAATTCTTTCCCCTAGCCCTCCCACTTCCTTCCCCTTCGCCCCTTTTCTTCCTATTTTACATTACATATTATATATTTAGTCCTTATGTACACTTTCAGTTTTTCACACCAGAGAAATTATTCGGTATTTACACATGTGTGTCCTATTTATTTCACTTAAGAGTATTGCCTCAATGTGCATCCACTTAGCTATAAATGTCTCTAATTTCTAATTTTTTATAGCTGAGTAGTACTCCATTTTATAAAAAAACCACATTTTCTTTATCCAGTCTCCAGTTGATAGGCATTTGGGCTGTTTCCAAGTTTTAGCTATTACAAATTTCGCTGTTATGAACATGGGTGCACATATATCACTGTGGTATGGTTCTTTTAATTCTTTGGGGAAGATCCCCAGCAGTGGAATAGCGGGGTCAAATGAGACTTCTAGTCCTAGTTCTTTGAGGTATCTCCATACTGATTTCCACAGTGCTTGCACCAGTCTACACTCCCACCAGCAGTGGAGCAGGGTTCATCTTTCCCCACAGTCCCGCCAGCATTTGTTATTGGTTGATTTCATACAGCAGCCATTCTTTCTGGAGTGAAGTGGAATCTCACTGTTGTTTTCATTTGCATCTCTCGAATGACCAGTGATGTTGAACATTTTTTCATGTATTTATTTGCTATTTCTACTTCTTTGTCTGAGAAATGTCTGTTCATTTCAGATTCCCATTTTTGGATTGGGTCTTTAAATTTGGGAGGTCTGATCGTTTTAACTTCTTTATAGATTTGAGATAGTAGACCCTTTGTCTGAGGAAGAGCAGGTGAAGATTTTTTCCCACATTGTGGGTTGTCTCTTCACACTGCTGGTGGTTTCTCTTGCTGTGCAGAAGCTTTCTAATAAGAAGAGATCCCGTTTTTGATTGTTTGTGCTAGTTCATGGGCAACTGAGGTTTTGTTCATAAAATCTTTTCCTACACCAATGTCTACAAGAGTTCTACCTAACCTCTGTTCCAACTGATTCAGAGTTCCTATTTTAATATTTAGATCTTTAATCCATTTAGATTTTAGTTTAGTGCATGGTGAGAGATACAGGTCTAGTTTTAATCTTTGGCAAGTTGAAGCCCAATTTTTCCAGCACCATTTATTAAAGAGGCTATCTTTCCTCCAGTGAGGGTGTTTGGCTCCTTTATCCAAGATGAGATGCCTGAGTGTGTCTGGCATTGTTTCTGCATCTTCTAATCTGTTCCACTGGTCCTCAGATCTGTTTCTTTGCCATTACCATGCTGTTTTTATCACAGTATCTTTGTAGTATAGTTGCAGGTTGGGGATTGCGATTCCCCCTGCCATGTCTCTGTTACCTAGAATTGCTTTTGCTATTCTGGGACTCTTCTTGTTCCAAATGAATTATTGGATTGTTTTCTCAAGGTTCATGAAGTATGCTGCTGGGATCTCAATTGGAATTGCATTAAATCTATAAGCAGTTTTGGAAGTATGGCCATTTCACTATATTAATCCTTCCGACCCAGGAGCAGGGGATGTCTGCCATTTTCTGATATCATCTTCAATCTCTCTTTTCAGAGTGCTATAGTTTTCAGAGAAGAGGTCTTTGATTTCATTCGTTAGGTTGATTCCTAGGTATTTCAGTTTTTTTGGATGCCATTGTGAAAAGAATTATTTTCCCTATTACTTTCTCAGTGAGTCTGTCATTTGTGTAGAGGAAAGCTATTGATTTTTGTGTGTTGACCTTGTAACCAGGTACTTGACTGAATTTGGTTACTAAGTCTAGAAGACTTTTGGTGGAGTTCTTGGGGTCTTCTATATAGAATATCATGTCATCTGCAAATAATGACAATTTGGCTTCTTCATTACCTATCTTTATTCATTTTATTTCTTTCTCTTGTCTAATTGCCATGGCTAATGTTTCCAGAACTATATTGAACAAGAGTGGTGATCGTGGACATCCTTGTCTTGTTCCTGATTTTAGTGTGAAGGATTTCAGTTGTTGGTTTTTCATAGATGGGTTCTAGCAGTTTGAGGTAGAGACCATCTATTCCAATTTCTTGTAGGGTTTATATCATAAATGCATGATGGATTTTGTCAAATGCTTTTTCTGTGTCTATGGAGATAATCATAATGTTTTTGTCCTTGGCTCTATTGATATAGTGTATTAAATTGATTGATTTGCGTATATTGAACCATCCCTGCATCCCAGGGATGAATCCTACTTGATCAGGGTGTATGATCTTCTTGATGATCTTCTGCATTCTATTTGCTAGTATCTTATTAAGGATTTTTGCATCTATGTTCATTAGTGAGATTGGCCTATTTTTCTCCTTTTCGGTTGCATCTTTCTCTGCTTTGGGGATCAAGATCATGCTTGCTTCCATGAATGAATTTGGGAGTATTGCTTCCCTTTCAATTTCATTGAAGAGTTTAAACAGCAGTGGCAGCAGTTCCCCTCTACATGTCTTGTAGAATTCAGCAGTGAAGCCATTAGGGCCTGGGCTTTTCTTAGTTGATAAGTTTTTAATTACATTTTCAATTTCATTGGTTGATATTGGGTTGTTCAGAATTTTAAGCCTTCTTCGTTCAACTTTGGTAATTCATATGTATCTAGGAATCTGTCCATTTCTTCTGTGTTGTCCATATTATTGGCATATAGGTTCTGGAAGTAGGTATTGATGAACCTCTGGATTTCTTCCGGGTCTGTTTTAATTTCACCCTTTTCATTTTTAATTGCATGGATTTGGGCCGATCTTTCCTTTTTCTGATAAGATTGGCTAAGGGTTTGTCAGTTTTGTTGATTCTTTCAAAGAACCAACTCTTGGCTTCATTGATTTTTTTTTTTTTTTATAGCTACATGGATGCACATTGAGGCAATACTCTTAAGTGAAATAAATAGGACACATATGTGTAAATACCAAATAGTTTCCCTGGTGTAAGAAACTGAAAGTGTAAATAAGGACTAAATGTATAATAGGTAATGTGAAATAGGAAGAAAAGGGGCAAAGGGGAAGGAAGTGGGAGGGCTAGGGGAAAGGATAGAAGGGAATGGGATTAATATGAGAAAATGGAAAAATAGGAAGAAAATCTTTGTAAATAGGGAGGAATGGAGGGGTTGAAGGGAGGGCTGGGCAAGGGTGAAAAATAAGAACCAAGAGAGAATATGTAAAGGTGCAAATTTCCAATGATGAATGTCATTATATTGTATATCTGAAATGTACCAATGATTAGAATGAATAATCGATAACGTAAAATAGGAAGAAAAGGTCCAAAGGGGTAGGAGTAGTGGGAGGGGCAGGGGAAAGGAAAGAAGGGAAAGGAAAAATGCTGAGAAATGGAAAAAATGGAAATAAAGTCTTTGTAAATAGGGAAGGTTGGAGGGTGTGAAGGGCGGGCTAGGAATGGGGAAAAAATAAGAACCAGGATGCATTATGTAAAGGTACAATTCCCAATGAGAAATGTAATTGTGCTGTATACCTACAATGTACCAATAAAAGAATTTAATACAAAAAAATTGATTACATTGGTTATTATTGATGTTCAAGAGCTAAATATGTTATTATAAAATGTTTACATTGGTTAAAAAAAAAAAAAAAAAAGTAAGTACTGCACCTGAAAGAAGTTCTGAAGTACACCTATTGATGCTAAGGACCTAAAGCCCCTCCTCGAATTTACCATACTTTGGGGAGGTGTTCTCTTTGGGAACTGCCCATTCAGCAGTAACAGCTCTGTTCTGGTTTACATCTAGATTTCCTCTTGGTTTATGGGAGGATTATCACTGACCTGCCCTTGAAGTGGGGTCCAGTCAGAAGAGACAGGTCTCTGGGGTGTGGCCTGGAAGGTTCATCTCCCTCCCTAGATCCTCCCTTCGCTCTTTGCTTCCTGTTAGCCCTGTCTCTGTGCCATGTCATCTTATTTTGGAGCCTGGGGGCTATGGACTGAAATGTGAGCAAAATTAACTGTTCTCCTTTTAAGTTCTGGGTTTCAGGTATTTTGTCTCAGCAAAGAGAAATAACTAAGACCAACTCCCTACCATTGCATTACAGTACTACTGTGATTAGCCCTCGCTGGTTACTGAGGCTCTATGTACACCATTTTAAATTAGTGTTTCTTCAAACCAGAAGTTGTAAGGGCTGTAGTTTAGTCTTTGACCTTCTGAGTACCCTACATCATTTTTCTAAAAATTATCTGCTCTTCTTCAATACTGTTGCACATAGCTAAGTCAGGTAGAGACTGATAAGCAGTTAGAAAGGGACCATGTCCAAAATGGAGTCAGAACAGAGATGAGACGAACCAGGCTGTAGTGGAGGGTTGATCTGAGAGAAGGTAGGCCCCCAAATGGAGACACAGTGGCTGGGCCAGGGAGCCTCCACAGAGATAAACAACAGTCCAAAGCTGTATTCTAGTTATCTGATCCAGTAAGCCTAAACAATATGACAAACCTGAACAAACCATCTAATAAACACTTAGCAAAATGACCAGAACACTCTAACCCTCACTCCTACCCCTTCTGGAAATGCTTTGTTCTTCTCCACTCTTTGTAACCTTCCTTCTTACCTTGTTTTTCTAGTAGATCAATATTAGCTAAGTGACTATATTTGTAATCCTATAGGCTGGTTTTATAACTTGACTCGTGATAACCTGTGATGTGATATTGCTGTAGAAAAAACTGCTAGATAAAGAGGCTCAGAGGCACCCCAGTTCTACGAGCTCTCCTGACTCTCAGGAGCATTCTCTTAATCAAGTTTTCCCACTCTTAACCTTCCTCATTCTCGAGTCTATTCATTGGAGTTGTGAGACACAAACTCAGCACATTGTACATATTGGGAGTTAATTCCCTGTAACTATGCTTTTAACCCAGTCTACTCAACTTTGTCCATGGAGCCAGTGTTGTGACTTATTCTCTCTCAAGCTTTATCTTTAATACTGTACCTCAGTCTCCAACAAACAAACAAACAAACCAAAAACCAAACAATAACAACAAAAAACCCCAAAATATTATCTTTCTAGATCTTAAAAGGGAAGGTAATCATATGATTCTTTCCTTTACAAGGGTTACTAATACAATCTTTATTAATATCTTTGATATATTCATCTAATTTGCCTTACTAATTAAAATTGTTTTACTTCTAAGAAAATACGTTATACTACAAAAGTTTGAGGTATTTTTTTGGTATAACACTGGTGCTTGAATTCAGGACTCACACTGAGACACAGCTCCAGTGCTTTTAATTTTGAGGCAAGATCTTGTTAAGTCACTAAGTTACCCAGGCTAGAGGAAAAATCACTATACTCCTGCCTTAACTTTCTAGAGTGGTGATTAATTTTTCATTATATCAGTACATGTAAGGGTAAATACATTATAGACTAATGACATATTCAACAATGGGGAGACAAAATGCCTATATAAGTCAGAATACATTCACTTACTGAAGTATATTAGATATAAAAGTAATTATACATTTATGTTAGTTTTGTAATATGGAGGAAGTTAAGTTTTTAAAGAACAGAATATTGAATTGTACATGATAGATTGTTTTTAAAAGAACAGAATATTGAATTGTACATGATAGATTGTTATCCTTCTGTTATATATTGAATGACTATGTCCTGACCACTCTCACCCTCATATGGTGACACACAAACCCAAATTTTGCATTTCTTTGGAGAACAGACTACTGAGAAAGTAATCGAAGTTCAGTGAAATCACAAGGTTGGGATCCTGATCCAACATATTCATGTGCTTAGAAAAGGTACCAGAATGTGCTCCACCCCTACATGCACGTGCGCGCGCGCACACACACACACACACACACACACACACACACGGCAGAGACCATGTGAGAACACAGTGTGGAGGTGGTGATCTGCAGCCAGGAAGAAAGCCCTCATTGGGAGATAACGAGGGCAGCTTGATCTTGAACATGTAGCTTTCACAACTGAGAAAATAAATTTTTCTTGTTCAAGCCATTCAGTCAATCATATGTTGTTATATTGTCTGACAAAATTAATATGGATTCTCCTCTTTAGTACTTGAAGCCCAGGTTATTTCTGAGTGAGTTCCAAGGTCTGGGAGCAATGGAAGGTTGAACCCTGGAGCAGCAGGTCTGCGTTCGGGCATATGGGTCACAGCCAGGCACCATGAGAGCTGGTGCTGCTGGGACTGTTCAGTGCTCAGGCTCAAGGCAGCTGTGCTTTTCCCCTTTGCTATGTGACAACAGCTTTATGAGAGAGAGAGGCCGTCCAATGTTTAAAATAGCCTCAGAGGGTGTTTCCCTGAAAAGAGACAGTGATTACTCTGTACTGTAGCTAGGGCTGGAAATGGACACATTTTGATTCTCCTGGAGAAGAGTCCTTAAAACAGGACCTCATCCCCTTCTCTCATGAAACTAATGACCAGACAAAAAGCCAGGCAAAGAATTAAAGAGACTAAATAGAAAGACAAGGGAAATAGTTCATCTTCATGAAGAAAGGAATTATCTTACATGATTTCAAAAGTAGGTCAACATTGTAACCACAGTGATTCAGAAGGGAGAAAATTTTATAAAAAGAAATTAACTCTTGGAAGTTCTTCTGATTTTGCTAAATCAATTATTTCAGTTACTTTTTAGCAATATAGTGAAACTCATAATTTAGACATTGTGATGTCTTTGTCAGAAAGAGTGGAGGGACAGAGATATTATATGACCTCCTGATAACTTGGTTGCTTGTTAGATGTTGTTGAAAATGGACCTTTGTTTATTTTAGCCTCCATATTTACTTCCTATTATCTATGTCATGCTAATGCTTTTAGTCATGTTAAATCCTTACAGTGGATAATAGCTACATTCTTCAATGATATTTCTAAGTCTCTCTAGCTGATAAAACTCATGGGCTAAGTCCAAAAACACTGATTTCCCTCAATTTGTGCATTTGCATTTTGCTTTTACCAAAACTATATTGTGAGTTTGAGGAGATTACACTTTTATCTTCACATCTCCTTAAATGCCTTATAGCTAAGGATTATTTATTCAGTACTTTTCCACTGATTAACCTGCAGAGACTTTTTCTATAGCTTCCAAAGACCTGCTCTTACCTAGTTTTCTTGGCCAGGAAAATCCCCTGGTGATGGTGTCCAGTGGGCCTCCCGAAGAACACAAGGATTAAAGAGGCCTTCTTTTGTTTGTCAAGTCAGAGCCAATTAAATATGTACATTCCTTTCACTGTCATTGACCATGTTTTGCACACTCCAATCAGAACAACTTATTAGCTATTGCTGAGCATGATCAAGTGAACAGGATACAATTAATTTTTCTCTCCAAACCTCTAGGAATCGTTAGATGAGCCCATCCATCAAATATCCACCCCTGAGCTGTTGACCTTTTCCCACATGTGCAAACGTGGAGTGTAAAGTTGCATTTTCTTTTAGCCTGAACCATTCCAGTCCTTTCTGGAGAGAGATAGGGAAGAATCTTGACAATGTGGTGCTGAGCAGGTAAACATTTCAAATGTGGTAAACATGACAAAGATTCAACATCATCAAAACATTTAGTTCCCTCCCACCACTCTTCCATATGGGCTGCTGAAAACAGCAAGTTTAAGTGGAGTGTGAAATGCTTGCAGTTCATCTGGTAGAGAAATTCAGAAGGTTTTGGAAAAATTAAGGAAAATAATTGCTTCTATCTTGGCATTCACTTGTATGTAGGCAATTTCCAAATGTTTGCTGCTATAGATTTCCTTTGCTGTTTCCTATGAACAAATCTTCACTTCTTTTAATTCATTTTTCTTAAAAGAATTATTTTGTTATGTTCAAATAATTTAGGTTCCCATTCTTCTTTCTGTATCTCTCCTTTTAAGAAGACATTAATAATTCCCAGTGTGTCATCAGAGGGAAGCCAAATCCAGAAATATCAAAGATTTGCAATTTCAGGTCCTTATAGTTTGCTGCTAATTATGAATCTACAGCAGAGAAAATCTTTCTGAACTAGAAATAAATGTATATGATTTAGTTAAGCAGCAATATATACTTCTCGTTGTTAGAACCACTATTGTTTGAAGCACTTGAAAAAGAAAAAAATGTTCTTACATGTTATCATTGCACATTAAGTAACAAACAGATTTATAGAACTTTTACAAGCATGCCATGTGTTAACAGTCCACTTTGTAGAAATAAAGATTTCTAAACTACAAAGTAGAAAAACTTTGTTTAGTGGCAGAACTCATTGAATTGTTCATTTAAAAAGTAAGCCTACTATATCAGCATATTTTGCTGCCAATTCAGAATTAACTTTGAAGGAATTAGAGGAGCAAGGGAGAACCATGTCAACCAAATCAATACCAAAAAGCTAGCAAAAAATAAGAAAAAAGTGACGTGGTCTCTAGTATGTGTGTATGAATGTGTGCTTCTCTATGTGTATAAGTGTCTATACATGTGTCTTAGTTGCTTTCTTATTGCTGGGACAAAATACCTGACACCCACAAGGAAGAGAGGTTCAGTTTGGCTCACAGTGCAGAAGTGTCAGTCCATGTTCAGCAAGCTTAAACATGGAAAGGCCTGGTAGAAGTGCGTGCATGGAGGAAACCTGCTCCCCTTATGGCTACCATGAAGCAAACAGAGAAGTGCGGAGCCAGTAAAGGATATGCAGTCTTCCAGGCCACACCCCAGCAAACCTACCTCTCTGATGAGGCACCAGCTCCTAACAGCAAGTCAACTACAGAGACCCCATGGTCCAATCCTCTTCCAAAGCCCCGCTTATGAGCACACGAGTCTCTCGGTGACTTCTACATATAAACCATAACAACACGTGTGGTGAAGGTGAAGGGAGGGGGAGTGTTGCGTCACAAGGAAGCAGCTAGCCCGATGATATAATGAAAATAATGGCTTTTAATTCATATTCTTACCTTAAAACAATCCTTTCCCTTTATTTATAAAAAAATTATGCAGCAGCAGAACAGAAACTTGTTCTAGTGCTATAGATCAACAAGATGGCATCAGGGGAACATCTAAGTCATTATGGCTTAAATGAAGTAAGGTAGGCTCAGTGTATGAATGAAGTAAACGAGGCTCATGTTCTCATGTGTATGTAGAAGCTAAGAAGGTTGCTTTTAAGGAAGTAGAGAGTAGAATAATGGGGAGTGGAGGAGAGAAAAGCTGGGAGGAGGATGAGATACAGTGATTAGAGCTGGTTATCAAAATATAGTTAGATAGCAAGAAGTTAGAGTGCTCCACAGCATAGTAGGAGAACTAGATGTTACAACTTAATATATATTTTAGAATTACAAGAGAAGAGTCCATAGCTTCTGAACACTAGAAAATGATAAGTAATTAAGGAGATGAAAATAACCATTACCCCTACTTGATCATTATCTATTATATACATGCATTAAATTATCACATCATAAATATGTGCAATTATTTCATGTCAATGACAAAATTTTTTTAAATGACTGGGACTAACTCATAGAACTGTAAACACATAGATCCTTCATATTCAAACTGAAAAAAAGTCAAAGAAATCAGAAAAAAATGGAATATTAAGGGGAGACATCCTTATCTTATATCTGATCTTTGAGGGAAAGCTTTGCATTTCTCACCATTAACCATAATGTGAATTGTAGTTTTAGAATATGATTTTTTATTAACTGAGGACATTCCTCTCTAAGTTTGTGAGGAATGCTATCAATGGACACTGAATTTGTCAAATGATTTTACTGCATTTATTGAAATGATCAAGTGGTTTTTCTACTAGAGTATGTTGTGGGATAGATTATATTACCTAATTTTGAATGCTGAGCATATCTTGGTTATGTGTTGTATTTTGGCACTCAAAAGTTAATCTTCCACTATTTACCCTCTTCCCATACTTTGTAGCCTCTCCTGTTCATTATTCTACTATTTATAATAAAATTAATTTCAAGGTTTTCTACAAAGCTACAGGAATAAAGATAGCATGGAATTGGAAAAAATAGCATACTAGACCAATGGGAGGTGAGCGCAGACTACATAGAACTACATTCAACTGATGCTGATAAGAAGCGGAACATTCTGATAGAACTAAGACAGACTTTCACCTGAGTGACTCTGCAACAATTGGACAATCACAAGCAAGAAAAATAATTTTAGACACAGATACTACTTTATTCACAAAATTTAGTTCAAAATGTATCTCAAATCTCAATGTAAAAGAGGAAGCTTTAAAACTCCTAAAATATAACATGGGAAAAAAGAGATAGATGATCTTGGGTATGATGGTGAGTTCATCCATAAAATACAAAAAATTCCATCACAGAAAGAAATGATTGATTAGCTGCATTTATGAAACTTAAAATTTTGATTCTGTGGAAAACCTGTAAAATAATAAGGGAAGCCAATCAGAGAAAATATTTGTAAAAGATACATATCATAAGGGCTAGGGGTGTGGCTCAGGGGTATTGTGCTTGCCTAGAATGTGTGAGACCCTAAGTTCCATCCCTAGCATGAAAACAAGCAAACACAAGTATTTCATGTATTTTAAATATACAAATAACTCTTAAACTCAACAATAAAGTAATATACAACCTAATAAAATTAGGGAAACAACTTGAAAGGTAGATATGCAGATGACAAGTAAAAGTATGTTAAACATCAAATGATATAATTTGCATCTTAAAAAGAAATAAAATGATTTATCATGCCTATTAAACTAAATTACTGACAACAGTAAATGCTAATAATGATGTGGAAAAACAGGAACACTAATTTGTTTCTGCAAAGACTAATATTGTGAAGCCATTTGGAATGCATTTTGGTAGTTTTTTTTTTTTTACAAAACTATGTATATTCTTACTATATGATTCAGCCTGTGGTAATCACATAGGATTCTCACCCCTCCAGTTTAAAACTTATGCCCACAGAAAAACCTGATAATGAATAAAAAAACCTTTGTTCATAATTTCCAAAACTTGTAAGCAATGAATATGTTTTTCAACAGGTGAATGATTTCATAAGTGCTAGATATATACAATAAGGCAATGCACAGTGCTTCCAGAAACTGAGCTATCAAACTATGAAAAGAAATGGAGGAATGTTAAATAGATATTATTGAGTGAAAGGAGCCCATCTAAAAAGTGACCTACTGTAGGATTCCAATTGTATGACATTCTGAAAAGGACAAAACTATGGAGATAAAAAGACTAGTGGCTGCAAGGTGCTAGGGGAGAGGGAAAGACAAATACACAGAACACAGACAATTATTAAGACAGTGAAACTATTCTCTATTAACTTACATTGGCAGGTTCATGCCATTAAACATGTGTCAAAATCCATAGAATATACAACACTGAGAGTGAACCCTAAATAAATTGTGGGTACGGAGTGATGGTGTGTCAAGGTAGGGTCATTAGTTACAATACAGCACTGTGGGACAGGGCATTGTAATTAAGAGGTGGGGGGGGTGCTTATTTCAGGACTCTCTGTACTTTCTGCTCTACTTGCTGTGTGCATATTGTTGCTTCAAAAAATTCTATTAGATAATCTTTATTTTAAGATGTAAAAAAAACCAAGATGTAAGAACTCTGGTGTATTGAAAAAATACTTTCTGTACCAATATTTAAAAAATGTACCAAAACAACAAATACATGTATATAATTAGACAAGACATCTATTAGAAAAGATATTTGAGAAAGACATATTTCATTAGCATATATAGATATGTGTGTGTGTCTGTTTAGATATATATGTAGGTATGTAAATTTATATATATTCACTTATGTCTTAAAGAAAAGAGTAAAATAAAGCATTTAAAATAAGTGATTTGGGGCTGGGGATTTAGCTCAGTGGTTCCACTGTCTGCCTCGCAAGCGCAAGATCCCAAGTTCAATTCCCATTACCAAAAAGAAACAAACAAATAAATAAATAAAATAAATAAAATAAGTGATTTGCATCTTCATGGGTATCTAAGGTGAAAGAGCAGGAACTTGATAACCTCTGTCATCTGAAAGAGCTTAGAACATCTAGAACACGATCTGGGAAACAGCATTGGAGACAAGAGCAGCAAAGGTGAACCAACATTTGGCTCATTTCCTGCCTGGGGAAAGTTTCCAGCCAGAGAGGCAGCACAGGACCCCAGGTGGACTTCAAGGCCTCTGAAGTGAGGAGATGCCAACTAAAACATTCTTCTTTCATACAGAACTTCATCTGCCCTCCACTCTGTCATTTGCTAAATATTTCTTTTTTATCAGAGGGCTTGACTTTTATAGATTTAATATGAATACACATTGAGTTAGGGATCAGCAACTGCTGCAAAATTTAGATTTTTACAAATACTAAGATTGGAAACTATTTAAAAGTAATTTTTATCAGACATATCCACTTTTTTTAGTTTCACTGTGAAAATACATAGATTTAGGGATCTCAAAGTCTGATACAATGTTCAGCAGAGCTCTGATTTGATAAGATGGGAAATTAGTTAAAAAAATTAGCAGAAGTTAAAGGCCAAGAATATATTTTAATTTTATATTTTAATTTATTTCATCCACAACATTATTAGCTGGTATTGCCTGAAATAAGTTATTATAATTAAGATTATTTTGTTGAAAATACATAGAAAATACATGGCTAGTCATGTTGAAGTTTGTGAGTTAAATAATTAAAATTTCAGTGTTGGGCAAAACAAACCCAATAGGGTGAATCAGTACACCAGACGTTCCTGCCATCTAGTGGTATAGCACCTTAACTTTAAGTATTTTAAAATTTCGGTATTAACAATTTGAAAACTATTTTTAATGCAGAAAATGAAAATTTGTCCTATAAAACTGTTTCAATTGCACAGAATAATATATATATATATATAAATTCATTCACCTATATCATATATGCATGTGAGCATTTTTACCTGACCTTGTAATAAAAGACATTGATTCTTTATTCAGTGCTTTCAATTTTTTTTATTTAATCCTCTAACACCATTTAAAATTTTGTTCTAATAACACTTGATCATTTTTAAATTGTATTTTTTTGGTACCAGGAATCGAATTCAGGACCTTGTACTTGCCAGGCAGGCATGGCACCACTGAGCTAAATCCCCAGGCCCAATTTTTTAAATATGCTTTATGACTTTATTTTCCATTTCATTTTCTTGTCTTCTTAATTTCTTTTAACTTCTTTTACAATGTTATTTTTCCTCACGTGATGTATACTTGTTATCTAATTGTTCTAATTTTTTTCCAGCAAATCACCTACACAAGTATGCTCTATATAGCTCTTCCAGTATATTGTAAAATTTTTATAGGATTTTTTTTTTCTTTTTTTTGGTACCGGGGATTGAACTTGGGTCCTTGCAATAGGATCTTATTTTTGAAGAAGCTTTAACTTCATTCATTGTTTTCATAAAAGTGCACTTGCAAAGAGGCTAGGAAAACTGTGTAGTGGCTCTAAGTGGCCTGGGTTTCTAAAATCTGCTTCAGAAGAGACCCAGGACTTTAGGAACCAAATAATATTTCTCAATTGGTGAATCAAAGGGTCTCAAATGAAAAATGAATGAGAAAGTTCCTCTAGAGAATAGAACCAGTCTACCCCAGCAATTTCTCCCACTGCCGGGACAGGGAGTTCATGAAGTTCTGATTAAATGTGATTTCTTTCACAATTCTAATGAAACGATGGGGTTTGTTACTTCACTGTTTTTTATCGTGGTTTCACTCGCTTTTCCATTGGTGTATATTGGGTGTATATGGAGTAGGGGAATAGGGAGGCTGAGAAACATGAGTGTATTTTTACTTTGCTGGACTGTTTAGCTCTCCTATAGTTTTACATAGTAATGTTAGATATATCACCAGGATGTACCTAAATATGAATAAGATGCAATAACTGGACAAGTTATCTGTTTGCACCTTTTGGAGAAGGGATATTTTCTTGTAAGAAGAGTGCCTGGATACTTGGATGGCCAGAGTGACAGTTTGTGCAGTGGCTGTACATGATCTGGGTTTTCAACATCTGCTTCAGAACTTGCCATGGACTTAGGAAGAAGAACAGAATATCGGCTCTCCCAGAGATGAAAATCTAGCCATGCCAGTGTCACAAACAGCAGGACCAAGATCATCGGTGATGTTATAACATCAGTAAAATTCTCCCTATATGTTACAACAGTAAAATCTTCCCAGGACATTATTTCCCTCCTACTTGCTTTTAGAAATAGATTGTATTGATTTTTAGTTGGAACAAGATATCCAGCTAGAGATACTATTCTCAAACCTTTCTTCTGGAGTAGACAGCATCTCACAACTAATCACCAATACAGTAAGTGAATGTAATTTTTAAAGTCTTGAGGTCATGTATTTAATATAAAACTAATTGCTTTTCATTAGCTCTCTACCTCAGGTTGGCAATCCAGCAGCAAAATCTCATTTGGACAAAGGATGATCACCTTATTTAACAGTAGTAGATTTGTGTTACTGCTTTGTTTTTCTATAGGATCTCATGGAGAAAAGCCTACATTTTTGCCCCCAACTTTTATGTAAGAGAGTAAAAACAAAAAGGTTGTTTCAACTACAGGAGTTTTGCTAGTCGTTTTTTAAATTTGTTTTTACAATTATATCTTAACTCTTACTTATTCCTCAAGATTATTATGGCACTTTAATATCTGGGATTGTGATACCTCATGATTTGCTATTGTTACTCAAAACTGCTTTTGCTACTCTAGGTCTTTTCTGGTTCCATATGATTTTTTGTTTCCTCTAGATCTATGAGGAATGCTGTTGGTATTTTGACTGGGATTGCTTAAAATCGAGATATCAGTTTTGGGAGTATAGCCATTTTGACTGTATTAGTTCTGCCTACGCAGGAACAAGGCTTTTCATTTTCTGATGTCCTTATCCATCTCCTTTTTCAGTGATATGATTTTCATTATAGAGGTCTTTCACTTCTTTTGTTAGGTTAATCCTAGATATTTAATTTTTCTTGGTGCTATTGTGAATGGTATTGTTTTCCTAATTTATTTCTCATGGAGTTTTTAGTGTGCAGAAACACTTGATTTTTGTGTGTTGATTTTGCATCCTGCTACCTTGCTGAGTTTGATGATTAATTCTAGAAGTCTTTGGGTCTTGGAAATAAAAAAACTCCAAAAGACAGAAAAGAAATAAAAAGTAAAGGTCTATAATCTAAAGATGCACCTTGATATCTTAGAAAAACACATGGCAAAACAGTAGGAATGAAGAAATTGAGGAAGAAAGAGCACAGAAATTGAGGAAGTGAAATATTTCAAACAATAACACTATACACAGGTTAGCCAATGCAATTTAAAGTATACCTTTTATTTTGTATTTTATTCTATTTTTCCCCATTTTCACCTATCATTCTAACATATTTTACATAAATATTTTTATAAAATTTCTGTTACATAAATTTTGAATAAATTTACTATTTTAATTTTTAAAACATTATTTAAAATACACAAAGAATACATGCAAATCTGCCAAAATTAAATTCCTATGTTATCAAAATCACATATGAGTAATTTATTTAGGACCTTTGCATCGTTTTCCACAGATTGTTTATTGGCAATTAGTTGAGATACACATTAAAGAGAACCAAATCATGGCATGAGAATTAAGAAATTTAAGGTTGAAAAAAGAAATTTAATGTTAGTGCAACAGGATTACTAAGACAGTAAAAACATAAAATATATTATTTTTAAAAAAACACCATCATTTTAAATTAGTGCTAGAAAAGGATTGATGTTTTGGTCAGATTAGGTTTTTATTTTCCCTAGACTCCAAATTATGGAAACAGTCACATGGAACAAGAAAAATGCTCTAAAAATTGTATTTTTAAAAGGGTATTTACAAAGGGAACAACAAAAATCTTAATGAAAGAGACTGGACTATATATAGATTACTGGTTAAGATGGTATGTGCCATATTTCTCCAAAGTGACTATTATTTTTTCTTCCCATCCTCTAGTTTTGAAAGTGAGTCACTAAATTCAGTGCAGATTCAAAAGCTGAGGTGGGAGGAGTGCTGAGCTTCAATTCTTGAGGGAAAAGTATGTATATATATTATTTTGAATTCTTTCTTAAGGAAGCTTTAAGGGAAGGTGTGATCATACTCTACTGTGGAATTTATGCAGGTGAATAACCAAAAGTCTTCACTGACTTTTACATGATGAAAGTCAGGGTTAATTTGGGAATAACAGTTGCAAGTTAATTGCAAGGTTGAAATCCAGATGAGTGGGAGGAAAGTGTGTGGCAAAGAGGAATTAAAGACAGCACATACGGGCACTTCATTGGAGATGCTTATCTAGGTGGAGCTACAAAAAAAAGTACAGCCCGAGATCCATGTGACAATGTGACAATAAACTGTTTTTATTTTAGTAACATTGTGTTGTGGTAACATCATTCTCAATTTTAGCCCAATGTTTTAGAGGCTTTAATCATTGGAAAATGAAGCTTTTAGAATCATCATCTTTATTAAATTCATTTAATTTAAATCATAAAAGTATCATAACTCAAAGTTGTTATGACAGATTTTTTTTTTTACTTTTTAATTCTTTTCATAAAAGTGATTTCTGTAAAACAAGAAGCAGATCCAGAAAAAAGATTCTTTATTATTTGGAGTCAAATATGTAACCACTATTCTTATAATTTCCCTAGTAGTACAGGTCAAATCTAAGTAGGTGATGTGGCCCTTCTTCACACAGCCCCGCTCATGTGTACTGGCAGTTAATAAATTTTGCCTTCACAATAGCAGGAGGCCTGGCAATTGTTCTTGACCATTGGATGACTACAGGTTACTTTATTTTTCAAATCCTCACAGTTGGAATATCTATTTTCATAATCACAACCATTGGCTGAAATAAAAATAGAACAGTCACTTCATTATCACTGTTCTCCATAGCAGACCGAGGAACAATAAATTCAGTAAGAATGGGGAGGAGACTGAGCACACAGGTTGATATTACACTGCGATGACAATTTCAAGTCTTGAGGAACATGCAAGTTCCCTTAAACTCACTGTGTGATCTAGTGATTCTTTTTAAACTTGAGGTTTTTGAAATATTTCTAACATACATTGTCTTACTTTCATCTCTAAAAAATTTGAATAAAATTAAGGGAATCTCTCTAGACCTGCACTCAGTAAAATTAGTAGGGATAAGCTGTGTGCTCCTCTCAGTTGAAAATTTATATTAAAATGTTATGTCTTCAGCAGCACCAGTTACATTCTAAGTGACAATGTGTCAAGGGGTTACTCTACAGGACAGTGAAAACACTACTCATTTTCATTATTGCAGAGAGCTTTATTGGATACTGTTCTAGAATCTAGACTCTAATCTTTCTAGGGATTCTCATAAATGATTTATGGGAAGACAAAGATGTAGAAATGTAAAAGGTGGAGACAACTATCAATATGATTATTTGATATTTCTACTTCAGTGTGTCTCAGTGGCCACAAAGTGAACAAATCTCAAACTAAATTTATCATACTATCTACAAAGCTTGATGTTTCTTTGAAATCCAACCTTACAATCCTGGTTTGGTCCTGGGAATTGAACTCAGGGACTTGCACTTGCCAGGCTGGCACTGTATCGCTGAGCTACATCTTGGCCTCCTACAACCCTCTTTTGAAGTCACACAGTATCAGAGAAATGGCACTCCTAATTACTGGATAATTCAAGTCAGGAATAAGGAATCAACAGAAGCTTATATTCTCGAACATTTGTTTTCTGAGATGGGGCTCCGGATGTTGCCCAGGCTGGTCTTGCACTCTATACTCAGATGATTCTGTTCCTTCGTCCTCTCAGTAGCTGGGGCCATAAGTGTGCACCACCATGCCCAGCTCTCTGTCCTTTTTTCAGCACGCAGAAATGCAGTGGTACCTCTGTTCATGAACTCTTTCTTTCCTTGATTCTGATCACAAATCGAGTTTGAGGAGAAATGAATCAAATTCACTGGATAGGTTCAATAATGACCTTATGGGGAAATCTGATTCGGTTCTCTTCCAGTTCGATTTGCAACCAGAATCATGGAGAGAATTGAGTTTATGAATTAAGGTACCAATTATAGTAACAAAACTTTTTTCTTTTGTCTTATGTTTGTCTTTCTTTTCATTCTTTTTGGGCTAATGTAGTAAAGATATCCAATTTTTTTAAGTCCATGTCTCCTAGCTGGATTTCATATAATTGTTTCTTCCTACTATTGTTACAAAACACAATTCTGACCTGGCTACTTCTATTTAAAATCATTCAATTGGCTATTCAATACTAATAAGAGAGATGCTAAACTCCTTAGGAAAGGCATTCCTCAAAGTTGTGAATTCTTGTCCTTTTCTTCTTTAATGTATAGCTTTGATATTATTTTTATACTGTATTTATTTGTTCATGTTAGTACTACAAAATAATGAGGTTGGGTGTGGGAATTGGTATATGCATGTAACATATTTTGATCATTTAAAATCCCATTATCCCCTCACCCTTTCCTCTCCCCTACCTCTAACCCCTTTCCATATCTTCAAAAGTATAATCTAGTTTCCTGTCATCTCACACATCCCTAATTAATTAACTAATTAATTAGGGATCTTATATAAGAGAAAACATATGATGTTTAACTTACTAGGTCTGATTTATTTTATTTAACTTGATGGTCTCCAGTTCCTTGTACTTTCTTGCAAATGACATGATTTCATTCTTCATGGCTGAATAATAATCTATCATGTATTATATCTAATTTTCTTTATTCATCCAGCCATTTATGGGCATCTCATCTATTGCCACAATGGAGCTATTGTGAACTGCTCTGACATAAACATGAGTATGTATGTATCACAACAGTATGTTGTCTTTTATTCTTTTGGAAACATACCCAGAAGAGGTATAATTGAATCAAATGGTATTATATTTTTAGTTTTTTGATGAGTGTCTATACTGATTTTTATAGTGGTTGTACTAGTTTGCATCTCCAACAACAGTATAGGATGGTTTCTGTTTCCTCATATCCTCACCATATTTCATAGTTTTTTATATTCTTGATGATATCATTAATATTCTGAATTATATTTGTTCA
Organism: Heterocephalus glaber; assembly: GCF_053883595.1. Taxonomy (NCBI): domain Eukaryota; kingdom Metazoa; phylum Chordata; class Mammalia; order Rodentia; family Bathyergidae; genus Heterocephalus; species Heterocephalus glaber. The sequence continues at coordinate 27,759,557 of NW_028258327.1, forward strand.
ATTCAGTCAAAAAAGCATGCTGCAGTTCAGTCAGGGGAATGCTTTTGAAGAGTCAAAATTGCCATGAATAAGTCAAGTAATTTGTTCATAATGATTTTAATAACATATTCCAATTACGCACAAATACTCTTGCAGTTCTATTCACAACACTGGAAATGAGATAATATATGTTATTTATTTTGCTCACTCTCTTTGCTAAAATATTTCTGAGGCTTTTGTGAACTTAGGTATGAATTTGATATTTGGCTTTTAAAATTTTACATAAACTTACTAGCAATCAGAAATGCTTGTGGTTATTAAAGCTGATGATTGTAGGTACACGATGGTGGAGGGGAGTAATTTATTGTGAGAAACTCATTGGTCTATGAAGAATTGAAACATGTGATGTGTCTCTCTGGACTGAGCCATATTTTATAATTTCTAACTCTTACAGTTTTGTTTTCTGTTTTAGAAATGCCAGCTTTGGTATAATAACAATGTTCTTGATTATAGGAAACTTAGCATTTAATTACTATGAATTATTTCCCGAGAATCATTTTTATAGATTTTATTTGTAAAGGGCTCAGTGTCAAAACAGTATAAATGGATTGTGGGTGTTTGTATTACATTTAGTAACAATTTTTCATTACAAATAGTGCATATGTAAGGAAGAGTGTAAAAATTGTACTTAAAAAGGCTATGAAAAGTAGTATTAGTTTTTTCCATGAAGATGTCCTCAAATTTGCTTACATTCAGAAGACTTCCTAACTCTTAAAAAGTGTATCATGTTATTTTATGAACTAGCAGGTTAATCCATCAAACTTACTGCATAGTCTGTCCTCACAGTGATCAGGGCAACTGGCACAATGGGGTCCTTGCTTGTAAGGGGCATATCGTCTTGCCACATAATTACCACTGAAATTTGAAAGGCAAAATACCAAAAATTATTTTAAAATTTTCTGCTCCATATATACTCATCAGCAAATGTGTGTATATGTATATATATTTAAACATTTCAAATAATTATAAGCCTAACATACTCCAAATAATGCTGTTTAAACTTGTATAGTACATCCTTATCATTAGTATATGTTGGTCATTATCATCTGAATATAGAAAGGAATCAAATTCTTGATTGCAACAATGGGACAAGAGGCCAAGGCAATGTGGCTATAGTCTCTCACACAGACTGAGAAAAAATAAAACTGTGAAATAGGTGTAAAAGCATTCTAGAAGTTTTTATCTTTGCTTTCTTCTTTTTTTTTTCCCCCACTCTGACTCTCACCTCAGAAGCCAGGCCCCAGAAGTACTCATCTTTTCACCAGGAACTTAAATCATCCTCTTAGAGTCTTTTCAATTCCTTCTTCAGAACACTAATAAGACCTAGCTGAAAATTCATTTCAAAGTTCTCACTTTTAAAATTGGATCTCCACATCATCTAGTTTATCTAGACTTAAAGTGAATCATGTAAGAAGCTTGATTTGTTGAGACCCTCTGCATTCAGTGGTAAAAAAAATTTCATGTATGAGAAGGAAATTAAAATCAACAGGTAGATTGTTAAAATAGCTTCATTACATTTGGTATCGTTGACAGTAATCTCTGAAGTGTATACTCACGCAGGACAGTAATGGCAAACCATGTAGTATTTGAAAACTGGGTTCCTAGGACAGTGAGCAATTCCACATCCCACACGGGAAGAGGAGTACCAAACCACCTACAAGCCAACAAGGGAATATATGAGAGTGTAATGGAGGAAAAAGAAAAATACAAAAACAATGTTGCAAGGTACTTTGTTTCCATGGCTTTTTATATGTGGTTAAATTATTGAATGGAATGAACAAAATTAAAAATATTACATTTCTCTGTGCATTCACTCCTTTATACTTTTAAATTATCAGAAAAATACAGACTATTTTTTCCTTACAAAAGACCTGCAGCCTATCGAAAAATAATAGCTCAAATACTCAACAAATACCAAGACTACTATATGTCCTCACAAGCTCCTCCCTCACATTCCACTTTGGAATCAGACAACATTTGGACACACTTTCCTTTTAGTTTATTTAAGACCAAGGGTATTTTATTCATTTTTTCTTACCTGAGTATAGTGTCCAATTACTGCATCGGGTGTCTTTGGCCCTACATTGAAGATAAAATTTCTTCTCTCATCATACCACCCTTGGATTGCAGATGACCATGAAAAGGGAGCACTTGACATAAAGAGGTTCTCACCACAGCCTACATCTAAGAGGGAACAGATCATTCATGAGGAAAGCAATAAGGAACACAATGGAACATACACACATGCACAAACAAGGCAGAGTCCCTGGTCTTTAAACACAGTACCCAGAGCTGCTGCTGTTGGGTAATCCATAAGGAAATTGCCTTAGATCCTTATCAGCTGTAAAATGAACACCAGCCAGGCTTGATCAGTGTATGTAGTATGGCCTCAGAATGCAGAGCTGTGAGTAGATAAAGAAATCTTTCTCTAAAGTCTGATCTCCTAGGACTCATTCATGTACACATTAAATTCTCCGTGTATATCTTAAATGCATCATATGTGCTCAGCTTTTTGTAGGAAACTTACTAACTCCCTCTAATTTCTCTCCTGTTCTAACCCATACTCACTAGAAATTTTCATATATAAAAATTTGAATATTAAAGATTATTGTTTTGTATAATCTATAAAAAAATCTTACAATCATTCTTTAAAATAAGCATGAAACAAACAATACCAGGAGAGTATTTTTAAAGCTTATGGTTGTCTCCTTAATCAACCAATCAGAACAGCACAGGCCAAAAATCCTGCTCCAAAAATTAGGAAAAAGTATCTTGCATCCCTACAATGTACTAATATTTTTCAAGCTCTGCTAATGATATTTATATTTGGATGTCAATTGTAATGTCTATATGTTGCTTAAAGAGAGAATAAACTATTCTTGGACAGTTTCTTTTAAAAGGAAAGAAAGAAGCTAAGATTTTCATAGTAGACTGGGATTTTAAAGACCAATTTTTATGTCTTCTTCTGAATATAGAACACTCATCTTCATAAATTGTAACAATTATTTTATTATAAATATCAATAACAATGAAGACCTGTCTTCAAAACAGGTCAGTTAATTTCAAACTAGGTTTGAATTATGGGATTTTGAAAATTCAATACATGTTTTATTTCATAGTTCATTTATAGGATATTTTGTTACTGTTTTCATATTCTTTGAGGTTACTGTTGTTTAGTATAATGTGCATTGTAGATAACCAGAACACACACAATTTTCTGTCATCAAAAATTTAAAAAGAAATAAAAGTAGGTTAATGTTAATACTAACTATATTTGAGAAAAATCAGGAATAATATTGTTTATAATTTCAAAATTAATTTTCAAAATTTAAACAGGCTACATAATAATATGAAATGGTTATTGGATTAGAAGTCAGAAACTCTAGTGTTATTTTAAATTTTTTATATGTGACCTAAATTACCAATCATTTTCCTGCAGATAGATGGTTTTCTAATCTTTAAAGTAGAGAAAGAGATGATTAATCTGCTTTACTCATGAGCTGGTTGACACATACAAAGGCGATACTCTGTGAGACAGATTTTCAAAACAGAAAACAATAAACACAAGGTAGTGATTCTCAGTTACTGTATCTACATTCAGAGATACCTAATTTGAAAAAGGCAGGCTTAGAAGCAGTATTTATTTATAAAATTTTAATATTTGTTGATTTACGCACTGAGTTTTCGGTCTTCTTTCCTACTGTGACGGTACTGGCACTGGTCTGCCCAGGCTTGGGCCTTCTTTGCAGCTGCCCTACTCCATTCCTAGGAGAGGGAAAGAAAAAAGAGATGTTCACTCAATGGTTGAAAAGTCAAAGACACATAATATATAGTCAGATTGGTAGGCTTGTTGATATCTCTATAAAATTTCTGCAATGGAAAGTTAAAAATTCCATCGTTTCTCTTATATGAGAAATACAAAATATAACTAGTTTTAATAGCAAAATAAAGATAGATGATAAGAAGCAGGGAAGTAAGCTTTGTTGCAATGGGAAGGGATCTAGGGAGAGGGGAAAACTGGATAGAGAAGAGGGGAAGGGGTGCAAAGGACTAAGATTCAGTACCAATTCCCCACCAACAATATATTTATTATGTATCACACACATGATAATAAACAATAAATAAAATAAAGTTTCTGTAAAGGCATTTTTAAATTTTTAAAATCCAAAGTACAGATATATATTTTAGTGTGCCCTTTTCTGCTACCTAAGTAACTGAAAAATCTAAGATAGCTACGGTCTGATTATCATAATGGCACAGCAGGCACAACTAATGACTTGTAGTAATTGTCTTACTCTAAATATTATTATTATTACCAGTTCATTCCTCCATCCAGTAAATTTGGAATACATGTGGTAATTGGTACTGTTAAGTACACTTAACAGCACTGACCTACAGGAAGAGTCCTCCTGGCCCTAGATCAGGAGAGACAAGAGAATGAGCAGAAAAACCCAATGACCTTTCACTGGATGCCTTAGGATATCCTAGTTCTATTGTCATAACTTAAAACAGTCCCATAAACTTGACAGGTTATTTAAGTGTTGTCAAGAAATTTGGCCCTGACCATAAAACAAGTGAAATGCCAAAATCAAGGCAGGACTTCTTAGGTAAAAATTTAGAGATGTCACTTGCCAGCTGCCTGCTCTTACCACAGCTCAAGGTGGCTCAAGTCACTTTCCCTACATTCCAACCTCTTACCATCTTTAGCATATCGCTGGCACTTGGAGAGACTGCTCTCCTGAGTTCATTGTGTTTATTTACAATCTCCTTTTGGACTTCTGGTAGGGTGGTTGACAAAGCAGCAAAATCTTGATTCTAAAGAGAAATGAAATCAGGTTTATTTTTCATATATTTGAAAATTACAAGTGAATAAGTCTTTGATCTTTCAAAACAACAAAGAGCATTTTGAAAAAGTGTTTAGTTCAAGCCAATATTAGCTGTTGAGTATTACCGATGATTCTAAGGCAAACCTATGACTTTTAAATAGAAAAGTAGTAGACTAAAGCTTTGAGAATAGAGAAGTAGCTGATGTCAGGACAAATTAAACTCTCCTCTTAGCCCACCAATGCCATTTTTGTTTTTAGAGAAGTATTACTGTGATTTTTCTAGAGGTATTATATGAGTGATAACATCTTACAATGACAAAGGTACATAGAAGGAACCAGTGAGAAGGTCACACTCAATTAGGTTGCAACAAGCGAGTGCTAAGGTGCAGGCTGATAGGTGGATCTTTTGGAAGGTGACAGGCTCATGGGCATGTGCTACTGGATCATGAGTGTGTGATATTGGATTAGTTCCCTGATGTGTTTATCACTGGGTGGGATGTGGGGGATGAAGCCCAATGGAAAGAGGTGGGTCACATGGGCACAGGTTGGAAGTGTATATCTATCCTTCCATCTTCCTTGATGCCCGCTGTTTTCTGCTGCTGTCATGAACTGTTTCTCCTCTGCCATACCCTTCTGCCACCTTACCTTGAAGCCAGCCAACTATGGACTGAACCTTCTATAACTGTGAGCTAAAATAAACCTTTCTTCTTTTAACTTGTGGGCTTTGGGTATTTTGCCCTGGGAAGAGAAAGTAAATGAGACCGAAATCAAGGGTTGGGTGGAAGGGAGAGGGAGGGAAGGAAAAAGAGATGAAAAAACAGAATTAAGGTTCATTATGTACCTGTACCAACTTCCCACAAAGCCTGTAAACATTATATACTACATACATGTACTAATAAACTAAAATAATAATAAAATATCAATAAAGAATAAGAGTAATTTGCTGGTCTAAGTTTACACAAAACCATAGTGTTTTGTAGAGAAGAACAAGATTTTAAATTCTAAATGTAAACTGGCAAGACCCTTATAGAATTTGCTGAAAACATGGGATAAGTCATCTGCCTCTCCCACCATACTGAGATCCCTCCAGATTTCTAATACTCTACTCATAGATCCGACCACATTGTATTGCCATCAGCTACTGTATGTCAATTTTTTTCTTCTGTTTTTAACATCCTAAGAACGAGGACAATTAGTAAATGTCTGGTACCATTAGATGCAGCACAGCAGTGACTCCTAAGATAGAAAGGAGATGCATGTTAATCATCAGTAGAGCCAGATCTCTGAAGCTCACAAAAGCACAAAGTAATATATCTAGATATTTCCTATTGAGCTCACAAACCAACTTCAAGTAGTTTTATTTCAAAACACTGACAAGTTGGTTTCTGAGAGAGAAGTAGTTCTTTTCTGCTTCTTACATCTTGGTTTGTAGATAAAAATTCTGAAGAGTTATATTTGTTTTTTTAAAATGAGTATCAATAAACCTTTTATTACATGACAAGAAATATTAAAAGTATTGAAAATAAAATATGATGTATATGTTGAGGAGTTTATATTGGATAGGTACAGGACACATCCTGTATAGAAAAACTGATTGAAGGGATGCTATGTAATATAGAACGAGTGATCAATTGGAGATGTTCAAGGTCAATAAAGCCTTTACAAAATATGATTAGGGATCTCTCTGGTACTGAATTTTAATAAATTTATAAATAAAACCAGGAGACAGACCAGAAAGGAAATTGATGAAAAGTGAAGGCCATACCCGGATTCTGCAGAAAAGTAGTTGAAAACAAATTACCTGAATGAAATATTAAGTGAGGAATAAACTGCCTCCAGGTTGACAATGTGATTGAGGCAAGACAATGGGTATTTTTTGTATGAAAAATGAAATTTTAACCAAGCGTTAGAGTTCTCTAGTGCAAGGAACCCTAGCTAGTGTATGTACAAAGCTGAAGCAGGGTGTGATAACCGGGAGAAATACCCTAAGTTTCTGGCATCCAAGAAGTTCTCTGCAAGATGATAAACCCTTTCCTTGGGCAACTACACACCCTATCTTTGAAGAGGATGAATGACCTTGTTTTCAGAATTATTTGAGGAAAATGCTTCTTAGAAATAACTGGAGTATGGGCAAAGTATCTACTTAATAATTTTAGTAAATTTTCACTTAAAAACAAGTATAATTTTTCTCACATATTGTCTGTAAAAATTAGATATAACAATGAATATGAAAAAGTCATACTAATTTGAGATTACATATAAATATATTGCTAATTTTCTGTGGGGGTTGTGTTTAAATGGAATAAATAAAAGCAATTAAAGCAGCTCTTGGGGCAGGAGGAGTTATATTAGCTTTAAACCCATAGACTTATGTTGTCCCATCAAAACACAGTTCAAATACCACATATGATTTCAATTTTATGTTGGGTACTTTAGAAAGGATAAATAGGTGAATTTAATAATATATATTACTTAACAAATATAACCAAAATACTGTTTCATTGTCATCAACATTAAACTTATTATGAGATACTTTACCTCCTTTTTGAGGGACACTACCTTTGAAATTTTGTATACTTTAAATGTATGCCCACCTTGATTTAGATAACCATGTTCCCAGTGGTCAATACTCCCACACGGCTAGGGGATACCATGTTGGTCAACACAGCTATGCACTTGTGTCAGTTTTCCAGAGCTACCAACGAGTATTTTGTGATGCACCTGACACTCCAGCCCTTTTCACTTTTGAAGACTGATCTAGTGACTTTCTCTCTCTCATGGTTTCCTGAGTTGTTTGAAAAGATTTTCAACCTTAAATTTACCTTATCCCCTTTTACAGGGCAAGATGGAAGCAGCATAGCAACCAGGAACAGGATGACTGGGAATAATGTCATTTCTGGGAAAACAAAACAGGGAACAAAGATCTCCATTAAAATATTTAGTACATAGAAGTGGAGGCATGAGGGGCTCCATTATCCAAATTCATTAGTAATGTAACAAGAGAAGAATGGCCAAAGGAATGATAGTGGCCTGGGCTGCAGAAGGACCCTCTATAGGGACAGTAAAGAACAAATCGAGGTACTTAAGAGAAGCTCTGAAGCATACCTATTGATGGTAGTTGTCCTTTTCCTCCCAGTGACACACTTGGATTGTGCACTTTGGGTACAAATACTTCCCTTTCTCCTTGACCATTCAGTAGTAGTGGTTCTGTTATAGTTTACACCTAGAGGTCTCCCAAGAGCCTCCTGCACTCATAGGAGGGGGATTGGAAAGGTGATTGGATTATGGGAGCATTATAGCTGACTTGCTGTTAGAAAGTAGGTCTGAACAGACAGGTCACTAAGGAAGTATCATTGATGGATTATCTCCCTCCCTGGATCCTTTCTTTGTACCCTGTTCCCTGTCCACTATATCCCTGTGCCATTTTGTCTTGCCTTGGGTCCAGAGGACTATGGAATGATAGGTTAGCCAAAATAAACTTATTCTCTTTGAAAACGTGGGCGTCAAGCATTTTGTCTCAGCAAAAAGAAAGTGACTAAGACAAGCTCTCCACCATTGCATTGCAGGTACTATAGTGATTATCCCTTGCTGGCTACTCAAGCCCTGTTTACATCCTTTTAAATTAGCATTTCTCCAGAGCAGAAGGTAGCAATGACATTTATCTTATGCCAGGGCTCTGGTTCATTCTTTGACCTTCTGAGAATTGTAGGTCCTTCTAAAAAGGACCTGCTGTTTTTCATACTTTTAAACCAGTCTGCTCAACTTTACCTATGCAGCTAATGTGACTCATTCTCTGCCAAGACTTTATCTTTAATACCATGCCTTGAACTCCAAAAAATCCCAAACAACCCCCAAACAAGAAAAACAAACAAGAAAACTACAACATTCTCCTTGTAGATTTTCAAAGAGAAGGTAATAATCTGATCATTCCATTTTAATGGGTTACTAACAAAATATTTATGAATATCTTTGATATTGTTCACAAAATTTGCTTTACTAATTCAAATTATTGTACTCCTAAGAAAATAATAAGTTATACTATAAAAGTCTGAGACCTTCACACTGAGCTACATCTCAAGCACCTTTTTTATTTTGAGATAATGTCTTGCAAAGTCTCTAAGGTGCTTAGGCTGGGCTTGAAATCACTATCTTCCTGTCTGAACTGTCAAAAATGCTGATAAATTTTCATTATATCATTATATGTAAGGGTAAATACATTATAAACTAATAACATGTTCAAAAATGGGGAGATAAAAATGCCTAAATAAATCAGAATACTTCCCTTTAGAGAAGCATATAAAAGCCACTATACATTTATGGTAGTTCTGTAATTGAGAGAGTTAACTTAAAAAAATAAAGAACAAATTGTGCAAAGTAGATCTTTAGCCTATTGTTAAACACTGGATGGGTGTGTCCCTAACGCCCTTAAATTCATATGGTGACTCATTTACCCCATTTTCTATGTATTTGGAGATGAACCCTCTAAGAAAGTACTTGTTCAATGAAATCATAAGAGAGGGACCCTGATCCAATAGAATTTGTGCCCTTATAAATGATACCAGAATGTGCTCCCCCACTCACACACACACAGGGCAGAGACCATGTGAGGACACAGTGTGGAGGTGGTGATCTGCAGCCAGGAAGAAAGCCCTCATTGGGAGATAAGGAGGGCGTCTTGATCTTAAATATCTAGCTTTTGAAACTGTGAGAAAATAAATTTTTCTTGTTTGAGCCATGCAGTCAATCATATGTTGTTATATTGACTGACTAAACTAATACACATTCTCCTTTTTAGTACTTGAAGCCCAGGTTGTTTCTGAGTGAGTTCCAAGGTCTGGGAGCCTTGGCAGGTTGAATCCTGGAGCAGCAGGTCTGTGTTCAGGCAGGTGGGTCAGAGCCAGGCACCGTGAGAGCTGGTGCTGCTGGGACTGTCCAGTGCCCAGGCTCAGGGCAGCTGTGCTTTTCCCCTTTGCTATGTGACAACAGCTCTATGAGAAAGAGAGGCCGTCCTATGTTTAAGAAAGTGTCAGAGGATGTTTCCCTGCAAAGAGACAGTGATTACTCTGATTTTTTTTTTTTTTTTTTTGTACCGGGGATCGAACTCGAGACCTTTTGCTTGAGAGGCAGGCGCCAGAACCACTGAGCTAAATCCCTGGCCCGACAGTGATTACTTTGGAGTGTAGGGTGGCTGGGAATGAAGACATTTTGATTCTTCTGGAGAAGAGTCCTAGAAACAGGACCTCATCCCCTCCTCTCAGGAAACTAATGATCAGACAAAAAGTCAGGCAAAGCATGAAAGAGACTAAGAAGAAATCCAAGGAAAATAGTTTATCTTCATGTAGAAAGGCATTCTTTTCAGTAATTTCAATAATAATTCAACATTGTAATCACATTGAATCACATAGGAGAAAATTGTATTAAAAGAGATTAACTCATGGAACTGATCTTGACTTTAAAAAACCAGTTATTTCAGTTATTTTTTTTTTTTACAACAGTGAAATTTAAAGTTTAGGGATTATATGACCTCCTGATGGCTTCATTGTTACTTAGCGAATTGGTGAGAATGGACCCAGGCTTCTTTTGGCCTCAGTATTCACTTCTTGCTAATTGTATCATACTAATGCTTTTGATCATGTTAATCTTTTGAGTGAATAACGGCTACATCCTTCAAGAACATATCTAAATCCTTCTCCACAAGGAAATGAATAGGCTAATTCCAAGAACACTTGTCCCTGGATAAATGAATTTAAAGTCTACACAGTAAACTTGTCTTGTATTGAATTTTTCAAATTGAACTGTAGTACCTTATTTCTATCAATTTATTCACATGTATTTGGCCTTTTTCCATAACTATGGTGTAAGTTGTGGAAGTGTGTTGTGGGTAAGGATTATTCATTCTGTATGAGCCCACTGGTCAACCTGAGGAGATTTTTGTACATCTCCAAAGGGTTCACTCTTAGTGTAGTTCTCTTGGGTAGGAAAATCCCCTGGCAATGGCTTCCTTGAGACCTTCTGGTCAACTCCATAACAAAAGAGAAAAACAGCTTCTTTTGTTTTCAAGTCAGAGATAATTAAGTATTTTTCTTGCCTTTCACTGTTTTCACCATACAAAACTTGACCTTGTTATGCAGACTCTATTCAGGACAACCTCTTAGTCATTGCTGAGCACAATCAAGTGATCAAGACACAATTTCTGTACCCAGAGCCCTGGTAATGAGTAGGGGAGCCCATCACTCAAATACCCATATCTGAGTTGTCAAATTTTTCCCTCTTGCATAAAAGTGCATGGTAAAGTTTTATTTTCCTTTACTCTGACGTATTTTAGTTCTTTCTGGAGAAAGGCAGTGACAAATCTAAACTACTTGGGGTTGAGGAGGTAGACATTTCAAATGCGGTGAATACATCATCAGAACATTTGGTTTCATCCTGTCCTCTTCCCTAAGGGCTACTGTAAACAGAAAGTTTAAATGAAGTTCCATCTGTCAGAAATTTTAGAAAGGCTTTGGAAAGAATTAGGAAAAGCAACTGTCTCTAATCCTGTCATTCATTTGTACAGAGGCAATTTCTAAATATGCAACATTACACATTTTCTCTGTTGTTTTCTAGGAACAAAGCTTGGTTGATTTTAAATTATTTTATCTTAAAAGAATTATTTTGCTATATGCAAATAATTTTATTTTCCATTTTTCCTTCTCTGCTTTTCCTTTTTTAAAGACATTAGTAATTTTCATGTGTGATCAGAGAAAAGCCAAATCCAGAAATACAGATTTGCAATTTCACTTCCTTATGGTTTGCTACTAATTATGAATCTACAGTACAGAAAACCTGTCTTCCTGAAGTACAAATAAATATACATGATTTAATTAAACTCCAAGATATACTACTTATTGATGTTAGGACCACTATGTTGAGCACTTTTCTGAAAAGGAAAAAAAATCTTCTAACATGTTGTTATTGTGCATTAAATATTTACAGAAATTTTACATGTGCCTTAAAAGTTCATTTTGTCGAAAAAAATGATTTCTAAATTATGACATATGAAAACTTTGTTTAGTTGCTAAAAGAATTCATCAAATTGTTCATTTAAAAAGTAAACTTTTTACTTATCACTATATCGATACGTTTTTCTGCCAACTCAGAATTAACTTCAAAGGAATTATACAAACAAGAGGGAAACATGGATTCTAAATCCAAAAACCTAGCAAGAAAATGCCATGACTTTTGGTATGTGGATATGAATATGTGTTTCTCTGTGTGTACCTGTAAGTGTCTATACATGTGTCTTAGTTACTTTCTCATTGCTGGGACAAAATACCTGACATTCACAAGGAGGAGAGGTTCAGTTTGGCTCACAGTGTGAAGTGTCAGTCCATGTTCGGCAGGCTTAAACATGGAAAGGTCTGGCAGAAGTGTGTGCATGGAGGAAAGCTGCTCCCCTTATGACTTCCAAGAAGCAAACAGAGGAGTGAGGAACCAGTAAAGGAGGAGATGCACTTTTCCAGGCCACACCCCCACGGACCTACTCTCTGACCAGGCACCAGCTCCTAACAGCAAGTCAGCTACAGAGACCTAATGGTTCAGTCTTCTTCCAAGAGCCTCATGGGCACATGAGGCTCTCAGTGAATTCTAGATACAAACCATAACAACACGTGTGGTGAAGGTGAAGGGAAGGGGACTGTTGCATCACAGGGCAGGAACTGGTGTGAGGATGTAATGAAAAAAATGTTTTTTAATTCCTGCTCTTACCTCGACAATTATTTCTTATTTTTCATATATAGAAAAATTCTGTAGTAACAGAACAAACACTAGTCCTGTTGCTAAATGTCAACAAGATAACATCCAGGAAACATATGAGCCATTGTGCATGAAGAACTAAAGAAAATCAAGATTAAGAAGGTCAACAACTAAAGGAAATAAAGATATGTGTAGCAAGACTGCAGGGCTATTGCAGTTACTCCTTTTATTCCTCCCAAACTTGAGGGCTGGGTGATGAAAAGAACCATTGTACTCGCTGTTGATCTTTAGTATACTACTGCTACCAAAATAATGATCTCCTTTATTTTGTTCTGTTTCTTTTAAAGCTGGATATAGGGATTGCATTTAGTAATGTTTTGTTGTATGATTTCTCTATTAATGTTAAAATTTTTTTCACTGAGTTTTCTCATTCTGAAGTATGCTCACGACCTTTTTATAGCTCTGTTAGATTATTTTTATCATTTGTTCGAAATTAATGAAAACAATTTTTTGTTAGAAATTTTTGCATTTCATTTATAAAACAGGCCCATTATTCTGGGTGTGGGAGTGCATGCTTATAATTCCAGCCCTCAGGAGGCTGAGGCATGAGGGTCATGAGTTCAAGATCAGCCTGGGTTAGATAGCAAGCTGGGGGCCAGCCTAGATTACTTAGTAAGAGCCAGTGTCAAAGAAACCGTAAGACTCATTACTATTTACTATTTTCCTCATCTGTTTTAGAGTCAATCTCAAGTCTTTTCCATTTGCTGCCATTCTTCAGGTTACACTTTATGGAAGAAACAGCACGTGGAGAAAACAGGGCTGCTAAGCTACAAAGTAGGAGCAAATGGAAATGGCTCTGAGACTGATTCCTACAAAAGATGAGGATGTCATTATATATCTCCACAAAGGGCCATGTGTTGGAAGCTGGTTGCCCAGGTGGTGGTTTGGGGAGGTATTGTGCAATCTTTAAAAGGTGGGGCCCAGCCCCACATGGTCCTTAGGTCAGTTGAGATCACTGTCCTTACAAGGCATTAGTTAGTTCTCTTGGAATTGTTTGGTACTTTTCAGAAGAGGTTATACAGACCTCACCCAGCTCTCTGTTGTCTCCTTCGGGAATGTGATTCCTCCATCCCGCACATGATCTCACAATGTCACCATGCTGTGACAGAGCTGGAAGCCCCAGAGCTGAGCTGATGGCAGAGCCATGTCCTTGAGCCTCCCAAACTAAGAGAACCTCTCTTCTGAGTACAGTTAACCTGCTCCTGGTGTTTCATTGCAGTGATATATGATGAGCTAGTACAGATGATCAAGGTATTTAATAGATAGGCCTCTTTTATAAGTAGAATGCAAAAATTCTACCAAAACATCAACTCATTAATTTCAAAACTGCATTAAAAATAACATGATCCAGTACAGTTCTATTAGAATTGAAAGGGGGATTCCATTAGAAAATTCATTAGTAAAATTTGTCACATTGGTAGGCTAAAATATCATAACACAAACATGTTATTAAATTCAATCCATACCCATCATTATAAAGTAAACAGAATAGATCATTAATTTAGTAGCAGTAATCTACTAAATAGCAATAGCAAGGAAATGGTTATTTAAAAACCAGGTACATTCAATCTAATACTGTATTAGGAATAAAAAAGAATGACTAATGCTGTTGCTTAACATTTTTCTGTGAGATAATAATCAAAGCCTTAAAAAGAAAACAAATGTGTGACATTTGTAAGTCTTGTAAATGAAAAGATAAAATTATTAGTTTTTAAATATGGTCATCTGTCTAGAGAATACAAAACAATCAACAAATTTGCTACATAGACCATCATCTTACTATATAGAGCAACACTCAAGCAGAAAATAAGATTCCAAAAAACCGCTAATAATAGTAACAACACTACAAAGTGTCCAAAAAACAACAAAGAACAAAAAAATCTTTTTGAGAACTTAAAAAACTCCACCAAATAATACAAAAGACTTTAGTAAATTAAAATTTTTATATTCTTAATTGGCAATGTACTAAAGTAATCATTAATCTTAATGCAACTAACTTATAATTACTTATCATTTGACTAAAATCTCAGATTAGTACATGAATAACTAAGTAAATGTTCAAACATGGTAGCACAGGCTTGTAATATCAACACTCTGGGAGGCTGAGACAGGAGGATCACAAATTTGAGACCAGAATGGGGAACTTAGTTACTCAGTGAGACCTAGTGTCAAAATAGCAAAATAATAAAGGGGATGTAGCTCAGTGTGAAGGCCATGGGTTAAATCCACAGTACAGAAGATAAAGAAAAAACAACAATGGAATAAATTTCTAAAGAAGTAATTGCAGCATTTTTCCATATTGGTTACTAAGACAGACACCAAATATTTGATGGTGAAATTTAATATTATTGTAGGAACAGGTTTCAAAAATGGCCCATGCAGGTCCTTAGGAAGTATAGGTGACAGATCAAATAAGGTAGCATTAAAAAGCAGTAAGGGAAGGACAGATTATCTAGCATATGATGTTGGGAAAACTGGCTCCCTATATGGAGAAAAATTAATTATGTCCTTTTAAGCATTATCTTTAAAGGCGAATATATGTGGATTAAATTTATAAATAAATAAAATAATTTACATGCAACATTTCAGAGCTATATCCCTTTACCATAATTTCAGTATGCATCATGAGACATATAGTGATTTTGTTTTGTACCAGGCACTGTGTTATTCTCTAGAAAGCAACATGGTAGATACTGCTACTCAATACTACAATTTACCAATGGCAATCTTGGGATGAGAGAATTAATAATGAGAAACCATAAACCTGCAAGTAGCAGAACCGATTGACAAGCACAGTCAGAGTTTGGTTTCAAAGCCCTCACTCCTATAATGAACAGCACAGGAAAATTTTAAAGGCTTATGCAGATCAGAAAATATGTCATTAAAAATAACAGCACATGTATGTGGAATGTGTGCATTATATCTATGGACACATTTAAAGACAAATCATAGCACAGAAAGGTATCTGACCCAATATTTTCTAATTTTAAATGTAATATTTAATCCTCATTCTGGTCACTTTCATCTTATCAGGAATCTATAAAACAGAAAGCAGTTATGCAAATATACAGTTTACAAACCTGTTAGACTTCATTTGTAAGAAAACTGGAAAGATATTTAAAGAAGAATAACTGCCTTGCCAGTTTTGATAACTATCTTTTTCCTTTCCAAGAATGAAATTTTTCCTAGTTCCTTGAATTGACTAAACAGTACTACTGCTTTTCTTAGCTGTATGTGATTGACTCTGCTTAAAAACCATCTGAGCTCATTCCAGGGGCCCCAATTCACCTCGCAAAGCATTATTAAAGAGTAGTTTTCAGGCTTGAAACTCGTCATCAATTTGACAACTTTTGATCCACCTTTAGCAGTTTAGTCATACAGACAGGCATTCTAGCTTTGTAGTTGAACCAGCAGAGACGAATCTGATCTCCACTGGCAGGAGGTGAGTGGTCCTAGAGCTCCTGGATAGCACGAGGTCATAGGGGTGAAAAGCACTTATAAACACATTTTGGTAGTAAAATCTTCCCTGAAGGGGTATATAATGCCTCCTGTTGCCTTAAGGTAGTTATGTGGTACCCAAATATTCTCTAGAATTGTTTTTTATTTATCATAAAATACAAAGTTCTCCATGGAAGTTATTTCTTATATAAAAATACACAATACATATTACGTTTAAATTACCTACAAAAATGTGGGAGACTAAGGAGACAGGAGTTGGACTGGAAAATTTCTAAGCCTCTTAGTTTCTTTTTTGTGTATGTTTCATGGGATAAATTATGTTTTATGTTGGTGATCATTGAGAAAAATATTTTTTTATCTCAAAAGAAAAGCTATAATTTTGTTTTGACCAATGTGAAACTATTAATGAGGATGCTTTCTCATCCTTACTCTAATGACTGTATTAAGGCATAGTCATATGTGTTATGATTATTAAAAACTAATGCTCAATAGAACCAGTTTTTCATTTTTCAAACAATTAAAATTGCAAAATATAACATTCTAATATACTCTAATATATAATTCTAATATAATCTCTTGGACATGAAAAATAATTGTATTGCTGCTTATAGAATGAAAAAAATTACACTTAAATATCAAATTGGATAAAGTGGTTTTTTTAAAAAATGTAGCTACTTATACATTACCTTCTTAGCTGAAAAAATGTTTATTAAAGTAGTTATTCTCAGAACATCTAATCAATGTTGTGAAAATCATAGCTTAGTTTATTAAATGTATCATTTACCACTATCCAGTTATAAATATATTCACATAATGAAATGTTCATCCTGAAGTAAAGGAGTTGCCACTTACCACTCTTGGTTCTCAGAGCAGGATGAAGTATTTGTTTCATCTGCTGGAAGAAGAAAGGTGGACAGGGAGAGAAGGTCAGAGCCTTACATATGTTACATCTATTTCCTGTTTAGCAAAGTCTGGTTGTACAAGTAAATCCTGGCTAACAATACCTGAATCAGGAGTTGTCATATCAGTGGTGTCAAATTTCATTGCTTGTTGTCTAACTGAACATTTCCCATTATTTAGCGATTATCCACATAGCTAATAAAAATAAATTGCTATGAAAATTTTCTTATTGCATATTTGTTCTTTGGAGGTATAATACTGTCCCCCCCCCCCCCCCGTACTAGGGTTCAAACTTAGCCCCTTTCTCTTGCCAGGCAGGGGCGGCAGCACTGAGCTACATCCCCAGTCCTGGAGCTATAATATTGTTAAAACTGATCCATATTTTTGCCAATAAATATTTTGAAAATTCTTTGTTCTAATTACTCTCATTTCAGCCACAGAGATTTCAGAAGGACTACTTCCATGGTAATAAAGCTAATTTTTGGATGTTGAGGCTAGAGATCATAAATTCGAGCCTATCCTGGGCAATTTAGAGAGACCTTGTCTCAAAATAGAAAATAAGAATGGCTGGGCATGTAACTTAGTGCAAGGAACCTGGTCTATTGATATCTGTGACAAAAGAGTATAATAGCCAGTGCCTGTTCAACAGACACACCATTTAATTTTAAATTGATTTTATTGAATGTGATAAAGTGATAGTATATGTGTAAGCTGCCTGCTAGGCTATAAGAATTTTTAGAGTTAGTTCTTTTCTACTTTATGTGCTTCTTTTCCTTGGTGTCCAGTCATCCTGCCCCTAACACTTGTCGAATGTGGGATTGCAACACATCACAGTTGTGTAAGGGTACAGAATCCTCCTGATGAATGTGATCAATATCCCTGACAAATATGTAAGAGTGAAAAGAAAAGTTAAAAAAGTGTGGAATTGCATTTGAACTTTATGTGAGATGATTTGATCGACTAAGCCATAGCTACTTTTGTGAGAAATTCCTATGAGAAATGCATTGAAAATGGTATAAAAAGGAAAAATACATTTGGACTTATTATTCAGACTTAATAGTTTTTTTCTAATTTTATATTTTATGACTACTAAGTACACCATGGTATTTTGCTTGTCAAATGTTAGCATCTTTACTGTTAAACTACATGCGAATACTGCATCAAAAAATACCATACTCTTAGTCAACCAACAAAATGTTCTTAATCTTCCAAAATGACTGCTTTTAGCCACTTTTGTTCCCTCATTACCCATTATTTGGTTGTTTTTTTTCTGTACTAATATATATTATAGTCATTCTTGGTCCTTCACAACCCTTGTTTCCCAATTTTAGAAGTGAGTATCTTCCAGCTCATTCTTAGTTGGGTGAATTAACTCTGATAAAAGGACAAATATACTGTCTGAATAAGCTACAACCAATCCAATTAACTTTCTAATGAAGTTTTAAATGAAACTTTTCATGTGTTTTTCTGTTAGTCATTGTATCCTGTTTAAGAATGGGAGCTCCTTGTCTCACTCCTTAAGAGTATTCTTATGCCAGGTTTGTGGGCGCATGCCTGTAAGCCCAGCCCTTGGGAGCTCAAGCAGGAGGACTACAGCAAGTTCTAGGCCAGCCTGGGCCATAGGGGGAGTTGAAGGCCAACATGAACTGTATAGCGAGACCTTGTATCAAAGAGAGAGAGGGAGAGAGAGAGACAGGGACAGAGACAGAGACAGAAAGAGAGAAATATTCTTATATTCCTGGGCTTTGTCTGCTAAAATTTAATCAGAATGTCTGTAGCAAGAACAAATAAACCTGGATAGTGAGTGCCTTTTTTGCTGACCACCAAACACAGATAAGCTACTGCAAAGGTAACTCGGATCCCTGTCTTACAGTTAACTTCTCATGGCCTTTCTTCCTGTGATTTTTACTTTTCACTTACCAGCTAGCTACAGTTTATGGATAGAGTACAGTTTTTGGAAAATGTCAGATATGGGAAATCTTCCGTGTGCTTCAGCTTTTTCTTCTCTAAAATGTGTATTTTAATTTTATAGCTTTGTTTCAATCATTCAAAGGCATGCTATTTGCATACTGAATATTGCTGAATAAGTGCATTTTAAAATGAGCATTAATTTAAGCACATACTCATGAATGAATAGTAGGATTATGAGTTGTGAGTTTGTTAAATTATCCCTTAAAATACTAGTTTAATTTAATGATATAAGTTTCCAGGAAATGGAGATTCTCTGTATTCATGTAGTTGCATTGCTGTCTGACTTCCTAATTCCTTATGGTTAGTTTCCTTAATCCCTTCTTATCATTTATATACCTAGTTATATGAACAAAATATCTGAATTCTGAGTTACTCAAGTGTCTTATTATTGTTTATGAGGCACTTATTATAGAGACACACATATCTATACACATATATATTTACACACACACATATATACATATAATAATATTTGTATCATAGGATGGGATTGCCTACAGTTTATTTTGCAAGTGAACTTCAGAAAAAGCTATAAGGTAGGCAGAAGAAGCATTTGCAAAGTTCTAAGGAGGAATGTTATCTCAAATGTTCTATGACCGAAATGGGGAATGCTCCTGAAAGCCTTCAAAAATTATTATTATTGTTGTCATTATTATTATTATACAAATTTAAGGGGCACAACATGATAATTAAATATAAGCATGCAATATTTAGTTATTAAATCAGTATACTTAATTTTCCCCAGAAATATTTGATTAATCCATATTAATTATATATATATATATTTTTTTTTTGGTACTGGGGGTCAAACTCAGGTCCTTGTGCTTGCGAAGCAGGCAGCGAAACCACTGAGCTTAATCCCCAGGCCCTAATTGTACATATTTATAGGGTACATTGTAACATGTATACAATATGTGCTTACCAAGTCAGAGTAATTAACATTGCTATCTCTCTATCATTACTTTGTGTTTAAACATTTGAATTTCTCTCCTCTAGTTATCCTTAGAATACATTACAAGGTATTGTGAATCATAGCCCAGTGTGCTGTGTAGAACACTAGAATTTAGTATTTCTATCCAACTGTGTTGTGGTACATGTTATCCATCCATCCTCTATTACTGCCCCCAACCTTCTGAGACTCTAGTAATTACATTTTACATTCAGATCAACTCTGACACTTACATATGGGATAAATCATATGGTGTTTAAAAACCTATAATCCGTCACACATGAGTTGCAGTGGGGAGATGAGATTTCACTGGGCAGATGGCTTTGTTGGTCAAGGGCAAATCTCTTGATGGGGGACAGGTGTGGTTACTTAGTAGTCAATCCCATAGCATCTGGGCAACAGAAGGACCGCTCCGGAAATGGAATCACTGTGTGATGTCTCAACCTCACCTTCCAGACATTTACAGGCATTTACAGGCATTATTGTAATAGTGCATAGTATAAAATTGAGGTGAGGAATAGTTAAGGCATTTATTTTCTCTATGAGTCACCTAAGTCATATGATGAATAAGGGGGCAGATAGATGCTTTTATTCACTAAGTCACTGGCTCTTGTCAGTATTAGGTTTAATCTAGCTTCTAGTTTCCTTTCCTGTAAAATAGAAATGTGTATAATACTTAGTGTTATGAGGATCAACTACATTTGACATACAGGAAACAGTATATGTCAATATCATACCTGTAGTAAATATCTATACGTATTACCAATTATGAGGGTCAGCAAAGTGGTGAGATTTCAAAAATTGTGGTAAAAGAACTATTCAACTCTATTGAATCATTTTGTAAAATTCACTTATTTTTTTTCATTGTAAAGTTAATAGAACTAATAACTTTTTAAATATTTCAAATGGATTTTTAGGTATTTGGCTTAACTGGAAAATCTATAGAAAAGAAGTTAATGAAAACATACCCCAAAATGAGGAAAAGAATTATTAAATTTTACCAAAAAACTCTTCTCTTTGACATTATTATAGTGAAAACAAATAAAATATATACAAAGGAAAACATTTTTCACAAGGAAAAAAGATATTCTCTTCCCTTCATGGCAGGAGCTGAAATATATATGTGAATTTTTATCATTGAATTACATAATAAAATTTTAATAAATATATGTGAAAAATATCCAGAATCAATAGAATAGGCAGAAAATGTACTCCTTACAGTTATTCAAGCTCCTTGGTTATAAAGCTAGAAGTTAATTTTAGAGTTGTGGTTGTCAAAATTATGATCATATATGGCATGCTCTGACAATTTATTTAAAATACTATTATGGTTTAAAAAATAACATATGATCTTATAAGTTGGAGATTAGAAATAGTAAATTTTTTGGTATAACTTTTTTCAGTCTCTTTTGCATATTTATTTTTGTATTTTTTTAATACAGAGTGGAATTTTGACTTTTTCTCCAAAGTTAACAGAGAAACACTGTATGATGACTTTGGAAGATGATCAAAAGATCAGAATTTTGAAAATCAGTTGCTGCTGAATGATTTTTTTTCACTGTATTTTCTCCTTCTGAAAATCAATATCTACTCAAGTTGCTCACAAATGCT
The DNA here is from genome assembly GCF_053883595.1 of Heterocephalus glaber. Lineage (NCBI taxonomy): Eukaryota > Metazoa > Chordata > Mammalia > Rodentia > Bathyergidae > Heterocephalus > Heterocephalus glaber. The sequence continues at coordinate 27,781,106 of NW_028258327.1, forward strand.
ATGGTTTGAGTGAGGTCTTTCCCTACCAAATGCATGTTGATAGTCTGTCCTAATATAACAGTGTGTTTGGGTCCTTCATTGGGAGCACTGTTTTTCTAGTTGAAGCAGGTTCTAGCTCTCTTGAGACTGGATCATTCACCGCAAGAGTAGGTTGTTACAAAACGAGCATGGCGCCTCCCCTAAGTGTCCCTCACCATATGACCTCTTTTCTATACAACATTCTTCTTTGCTTCCCACCACAAAATGTTCATCAGGAGCCATGAAGACATGGACTTCCCAGCCTCTCCCACAACCATGAACCAAAACCATTCTCTTTTCTTTGGAACTGATGCAGGTTCATATATATTGTTATGTCAATACAAAATGGGTAAGAAAGGGACAAATCATAGAGATGAGAAACTCATGACTCCATCTTACCGAGCAACAATGATTATTAATCACTATGCATTCTTTTTTTCTCTACTTTTAAGGCTCAAGAGGAAAACAAAAGCAAAATCTCCACAGTGGGAAAAAAGGAAACTAACTTAGGCATTTGGGGGTGAGATACAGTAGTTATTCTAAGAACTGTGGTCTTAAAGAGTCTAGTTTAATACACACTTCAACTGACAAGGAACAAAAGCAGAAAAAGATTAACTAACACAGAAGTCTGTGAAATCCAAATTCCATATCTGAAGTTATTAGAGAACCACAATGAAAAAGGGAACCTCACAAATACAACTATATCATGATTTTACATTTTTTATAAGCTTATTTTCCCTTCTTGGGTCAGTACTGTACTTAATGACATTTTTGAAGAATTAAATTAGGGTCATATAAGCCTTTATATAACTGATGCTTTTTTGTGGTCCTGCAACATTATAAATAATAGAGCTTCAAATAAAAATTTTAGGGGAAATCACCATTTCCCTGAAAATTCTGTAGCCAATAGAATTTATCGTCTGGATTATTCAAAACACTTAATCTAGATTTTTCAGCTTGAAAAACTACTGATGTCTAGGTCTTTCCCACAGAGAACAGTGATTCAGTAGATCTGAGGTATGTCCTAAACAGTGATTTTTAAAAACTCCCTGGATCATAACTAACATCAAGGTTGAAAGCCACTGTACAGAACAGACTCACTAGAAAGCAAAAGCAAGTATTACTGGGTTCCTACAACACACTTAGTATAACTTAAATACTGTGAAGCTTGAGACTTTTTTTTTTTTGGTACTGAGGATCGAACTCGGGACCTTGCGCTTGCGAGGCAGGCGCCGGAACCGCTGAGCTAAATTCCCAGCCCTAAATACTGTGAAGTTTGAAAAAAGAAATCTGACCCTAAATTGCTGATGAGATAAAACTGGCATGGGAAAAAAATCATATATCGGACAATGTATGAGTCCACCTGACTAGTGATAGTACGAAGGGTGCCCATAAAATGGTTATAAGAAGTTGGGAAAAAAGATGCACATTGTGGATAAGTAGAAGATACATACATAGAGAAAGTTGAAGATTAGTTGTTATTACTGAGCAGCAAAACTTCAGGCCTTCACAAAGTTAATAAAACCGATTGGATTTTACTTGTTTATTGCCATTGGAAAGGTATCTGTATTAATTTCCAGCTTCTTTACAGGTATACGTGAGAGAGGGAATCTCTGGGCCAGGAAGTATTAGATGTTTAAAGTGTAGGTCAACTGAGATGAAAACAATGTGTCACTGGATACATAATTAATTCCAATGTATCTTAATCTATTAGCAACATTGTATTTCTTGGTTTATTGTCAGTATTAATTCTGTCTATTTGGTTATTTAATATGATCAGTCTGAGGGGATTTTACTCTTCAATAAACTATTCACATTAGCTAAAAATTGCTTTGATGTGATTTATTTTGTATAGGCCCAGGAATGAAACCATGATTTCATAAATTTTCACAATTAGAGCTCTGTTAATTCTCAATGCTCTAGAACAAAGTTTTAAAATCTGAGTTCTGAACCAGTGCTGGAAATCAATGGAGTCTTAGGAATTAGAACATATGAAGGGCAGCAGAAAACTAAAGTCCTGATTTCTGACAAAAGAAAACTAATTTAACCATATTTTAATAAATTTTGATATTTGTGATAGAAGTAGGTCTATAATCATATATATCATTATACTTAGTTTTTCCACTTTTTTACCTTGAAATATCAGGAACAATTCTATTTGTGTATGTGTGCAATTAACAAAGATTAAATCTTCATTGTTGTGTGTATGTGTGCATGTAATAAGCAAAGATTAAATCTTCATTGTTGGGGAAAAAACTATGAGGAAAGAAGTTATACCTCTTTTGTAACTTGAGGAAGTTTGCAGGTTTAGAATCCTTTGAAGAGCTAAAAGATTAACAGCATAATTTGTAATGATGTCATACTTTATCTTTGGGAAATAGAGAGCAGTGCTTACACACCAATAAAGCATTTTCAAAAACGCCAACCATATAGAATCAGTATTCTTCATTCAAGCAATTTCCCTGGATTGAGATAGCCTTCAAGCTTTAGAAGCATGTGAAAGAATACCTAGAATATGCAGAGATCAAACTCAGGAGAGAAAAAAGGGTTTGAAACCCAGAAGATAGTGTGAGGTCATTATATCTAAAATGTGTTCCAGTACAGTTATCATGACACCTGACTTCAAAATATACTACAAAGGCATAGAAACAAAAATAGGACGGTATTGGAATAAAAACAGACATGAAGATCAATGAAGAAAAATAGAGGACCCAGAAATAAACCTATGCAACTACAGCCAGCTGATTCTCTACAAAGGTGCTAAACACATACACTAAAGATACCAAAGCCTTTGGTACAAATGGTGCCAGGAACAATGGTTATCTGTCAGTACAAAATTGAAACTGTATGGCTATCTATTACCCTGTGGAAAAATTGATTCAAGATGATATCCCTGCCCCAGCTCATAGAGAGTATTAAGTTGCAATAAGAAGCATTTCTAGGGTTGCACTTATTTAAAATACTGAGACTTTCTTAGGAACTCTAGAGCCCCCTCCATGATTTCAGTTGGGAATGCTATGCTATTGTTTTTCTCTGTCTGAGCCCTTTGTTTCTAATGTCTGTCACTTTTTATACCATATGTTATTATTCATCTTCATATTCTACACCAGTAGTTAAAAATGACAGGAATTATACTGTCCTCACTATTGTCCCTTCAATTTCCCCTTGTCCTGCTCCAGAACCACCCTGGCCACTGCCTTCAGGACACACATGGTTCTTCCCTCACCTGGCAACAGGTAAGTCTGTGTTTGGCACAGCAGTGTCCTTCTAAACCCGGGTCCAGTGCTATTTCTTAAAAAACTGTAATCATCAGTGCCTGTGTTGTACTTGTTATAAAATATTTTTTAAAGCTGCCCAAGAATACATGTCCTCTTTAGAAGAAGAAAATGTTTCATGTGTTGGCTCCTTCACACCTTATCCACTCTCTCCCAGTCTCTTTCCCCTGCCATCTTGCCTTTGCACCTGCTTCTTGAAACTCTTTCTTCTACTTGTCTGTCTCCTAAAGTCCTACAATTGTTTTAATTATGTTTAATGAGTATTTTTATGATAGCCTTTCTTGTAAAAATATTTGAATGCTTTTGCTATGTTCATACTTACTTTTTACATATCTCTATTTCAGTAATGAATATTTATTTTAGAATTACACATATAAAAATGTTTAAGATTCATTAGCAGGAATTCATGAATGTGAAACATTTTGAGCTGAACATTGGAGCAAATAATGGATATGGAAGAATGGAGATGAAGTTGATTCACATTCCCAGTGACAGTAATAACAAAAGCAAAGCAAAGGAAGACAAATGAGACACTGTTGGCTGGAGAATGACAATATTTGGATAGTAAGTGAATGAAATAGAAGAAAGAGAACTACTTTTATACCTTCATGCTTATGTGCCAGTTTGAAGAATTTAGAGCTACACTACTGGAACAAGTAAATCCTTGGCTTTATTTCCTTACAGTGACATTGAGTTTGAAACAATAGGCAGTTTTTTCCTTCCTGGGGTTGCTTCCAACTCCATAAATATTATCATCTGTACAAAAGAGAGATGCAAATCCATGCTAAATATTCACTAATCTTTCTGTACAGTACCATCCTGAGCTCTTCTTGTCCTTCTCTCATAGGCCAACTATGGCTGCTTTGGCCTTCTAATTTAATGACCCTTGAGCATGTAGTTCTTTATTAACTCCCTACAAAAAAAGGTTCAAGGAATAAATACATTCATTTAGTGATATATCTGGTTGTTGGAACAACTGGCTATAGTAGCCCTATCTTTGACATGTGAATTTTTGATGTTAGTTTAATAAATAACATCCGAAAGTTATTTATGAACAGATATGAGCCAATGCTTGGGACTGGCAAACTTTCTTTTTTTTTTTTTTGTATTAAATTCTTTTATTGGTACATTGTAGGTATACAACATAATTACATTTATCATTGGGAATTGTACCTTTACATAATGCATCTTGGTTCTTATTTTTTCCCCATTCCTAGCCCTCCCTTCATGCCCTCCACCCTTTCCTATTTACAAAGACTTTATTTCCATTTTTTCCATTTCTCAGCATTTTTCCTTTCCCTTCTTTCCTTTCTCCTGCCCCTCCCACTACCCCTACCCCTTTGGACCTTTTCTTCCTATTTTACATTATCGATTATTCATTCTAATCATTGGTACATTTTAGATATACAATATAATGACATTCATCATTGGAAATTTGCACCTTTACATAGTCTCTCTTGGTTCTTATTTTTCACCCTTGCCCAGCCCTCCCTTCAACCCCTCCATTCCTCCCTATTTACAAAGATTTTGTTCCTATTTTTCCATTTTCTCATATTAATCCCATTCCCTTCTATCCTTTCCCCTAGCCCTCCCACTTCTTTCCCCTTTGCCTCTTTTCTTCCTATTTCACATTACCTATTACACATTTAGTCCTTATTTACACTTGCAGTTTCTCACACCAGAGAAATTATTCGGTATTTACACATGTGTGTCCTATTTACTTCACTTAAGAATATTGCTTCAATGTGCATCCACTTAGCTCTAAATGTCTCTAATTTCTCATTTTTTATGGCTGAGTAGTACTCCATTTTATAAAAAAACCACATTTTCTTTATCCAGTCTCCACTTGATGGGCATTTGGGCTGTTTCCAGGCTTTAGCTGTTAGAGACTGCACTGCTATGAACATGGGTGCACAGAGTTTTGTTTTCTACCCTTTAATTTTCAGTCCATGAGTTTCCTTTTGAATTAAGTGTGTTTCTTGTATGCAGCATATTGTTGGATTTTGCTTCTTGACCCATTCATTCTGCCAGTCTATTTCTTTTGATTGGTGAATTGAGACCATTAACATTGATGGTTATAACTGAAATGTATTGACTTATCATTGCCATGACTTTTTCTTTTTGTTGCGGTCTCCCCCTTTACATTTAATATCTTGTCATGCCAGATGGGTTCATTCTGCTTTGCTTCCTGGGGTTGTGATCCTCAATCTCTGTTCCTAGGATATTGTGTAAAATTCTTTGGAGCGCTGGTTTGGTATTCATGAAGTTCCTAAAGTGCTCTTTGTCATGAAAGTATCTTATTTCTCCATCAATTTTGAAAGATAGTTTTGCAGCGTACATCAATCTGGGTTGGAGGCTGTTTTCTTTTACGGCTTGGAGTATGTCACTCCAAGCTCTTCTTGCCTTGATGGTTTGTGTTGAGAAGTCTGCTGTGATTCTGATGGGCTTTCCTTTGTATGTGATTTCTTTCTTTTCTCTGACTGCTTGGAGAACTTTGTTCTTCTTTTGAGTTTCTGGAATCTTAAAAATTATATGTCTATGTGTAGATTTTTCTTGATTAAGGCTATTTGGGGTCCTATATGTCTCAGTTATTTGTATGTCAAGCTCTTTTCCCATGCTTGGGAAGTTTTCTGCTATTATTTCTGTGGAGAAAATTTTTATGTCATCTCCACTCTCTCCTGTTTCTTCATTGAGCCCAATCAGTCTTATATTATTCTTCTTTGCATCATCTAGCAGCTGCTGGATTGATTTCTCATGTTCCCTTATAATTTTGAAGCAATTTTTCTTTTCCTGGTCACTAATTGCAATCTTATCTTCTATATCTGAAATTCTGTCCTCACATTGGCTCATTCTGCTGTGTAGACTTTCAATGGAGATTTTCATGTCCTGGAAATCTATTTGCATCTGTTTTATGGATTCCATTTGTTTCTTATGTTGGAATTCCATCATGTTCCTCAGCTCCTCTCTAGATTTATTAATCATGTCTTGCACTAGGGGCACAATTTCTCCTGTTATCTGAGAAATTATTTCTGATTTCATTTTTTCCAGATCCCCTTTTGTTGCCAGTTCAATGGGTCCAGGTGGTTGAGTATCAGAGTGCTCCATCTCATTTCCCTTTGGGGTTGCTGTACGTGATCTGGAAGTCTGGTTTTGAGACTTATTTATGTATTTTCTCATTTCGACTGGGGCAGGGGGCTGTTAGCGCCTGCACGGATTACCTCCTCTGAGCTGGGTGAGGTGGGACAGGGGCTGGGAGCAGCGGTAGGGATGGTGGTCCAAAAGCCCTTTCCTTTGGGCTGGGAGCAGTGGGAGGGATGGTGGTCAAGAAGCCCCTTACTCTGGACCAGGAACAGTGGGATGGTGGCTCAGAAGCCTCTCCCTCTGGGCAGCGAGTGGTGGGAGGGATGATGGCCTGGAAGCCCCTTCCTCTGGGCCAGGAGCAGCGGGATAGAAGGCGGCCCAAAAGCCCTTTCCTCTGGGCTGGGAGCAGTGAGAGGGATAGTGACTGGGAAGCCCCTTCCTCTGGACCAGGAGCAGTGGGACAGTGGCTCAGAAGCCCCTACTTCTGGGCCAGGAACAGTGGAACTCAGTACCTTGGTCTAGTGGTCTGGTGTCCTCTGCATCTTTGTAGTGTGGAACCAGGTGGCTGCCTGTCTGCAGTGGGGTGATTCGGTGTCTTCCGCATGACTCAGGACCTCTGTAGGGCGTGCACAGATCTGCCTGTCTGCAATGGGCTGATTCTGCATGTTCTGTGCAACTCAGGACCTTGGTAGGGCATGGGTAGACCTGCCTGTCTGCAGCCGGGTGATTTGGCATCTTCTGCGCAACTCAGGATCTCAGCAGGGCATCCAAACTTTTTAACACTCATTCAAGAAGAAATCTCATTTGCCTTTAATGTGCAACTTGTAGATTGACTATAGTTTTCTATTTCTATCATTTTAAGGTTAGTAATTATTTCTGTAATCTTCATAGATAGAATGAGGAAAATCTAGCCTTCATCAAGTTGTTAGCTTTAATCTTGGGGTTTTATTTATTCCAAATTAGTGAAACATGAAGACGACCCATGTCCATTTTCCTGACTTTTTAAGCCAGAGCACAAGTTTTAATGACATGCTTGGATTACAGAATACAATTATAGATTTGTACACACAGATCCATTTGTGTGATCCCAGATGATGTTATTTACTCAAATGATATTGTCCTTGGTAAATTTCTTTCCATTAGGAGGTACAGAATCTTCTCTTCTGCCTGCCAGACAACATTTTAGATATATGCTGTCCTCTGGGTTTCAAAACGTTCCTTTCTTAGGCTAAGTGTCCAGATATTCTGGGTATTCATTCACATGTTACTACTTCTTAAAAGGTATTTCTCAGTCCGAGGAATCTCCTCAGAGGAGAACACTATTTCTATAGGAACGATTCTGAAAATCAATTTGAAACAGCTTTAACTCACCCATTGCACCTCATTTGATGGTTTGATGTATTTTTTAGACATTCTCTCCTACCTGCTCTGCTCTCTAGATTTGTTCTTTACTACTAATATTACCTGGTGCTCCTCAAGCACATTCCAGTCCTCCTTCCTGAAGATGATGTCCCAACACATCACTTGATATCATTTGCCATGAAATCGCCCCCTCCTTTATACACTCTGCTCTGGACTCTGCTGAGCTGCTCTGTCCAGTCACTTCTAACCTCATAACAGCTTTAGGGTTACTTTCCTCATACCTACTTAAGCTCCTCTAAATTCTTTAAGAATTGTGCTCAAGTCTTTTGCAATGTCTTTGTTTTTTGAAAAATTTCTCTTTTTTTTTTTCCCATTAAGTTTATTGGTACATTTTCAGTATAAAATACAGCTACATTAATCATTGGGATCTTGTACCTTTACATGAGTATCTTGGTTCTTATTTTTTTCCCCTTTCCTTGACCTCCCTTCACCCCCTCCACCCTTCCCTATTTGCAAAGATGTTGTTGCCATTTTTTTCCTCTTCTCATATTTTTTCCTTTCCCTTTTTTCCCTTCCTGTACCCCTCCCAATTCCCCCGCTCTTTTAGACCTTTTCTTCCTGTTACACAATATCAGTTATATATTTTTTAAATTACAATATTAAGATCTAGGAGACATTACCACAGATTTTACAGAATTTAAAAGGATGTAGAAAACATATTACAAAAATTATTTTTGAAATAAATTTGACAACTTCTAAGAAGTACCTTGGAAGACAAATTAATGAAACTAACTCTGGAGGAAATATAAAATTTGAATAGCACCTATTAAAGAAAGTATATTCCTAGCTTGAAAACATACCTATGTGACAACAGCAGGCTCATAAACATTTTAACTGATAAATTATATCAAACAATTAAAACAGAAAAAAGAAGGAACACTTCTCCTCTCATTTTAGGAACTCAACATTGTGCTAATCCTAAAACTGGATAAAGATAATAGAAGAAAAAAGTATGAACATAGATAGAAATTTGTTTAACAAAACAAACTATTGGAAGTCAGATCTGGCAGCATGTAGAAAGTGCTTTTGTTATAGGGATGGCAGTGTTGGTTCAGCATTGGAAGATCCACCCCCAAAAGTCATCATTTTAACAGAGGAAAGGGAAAAGCTATATGATCCTGTCACTAGTTGGAGAAAAAGTATTGGACTAAATTCTACAGCTGTTCATAGTAAAAGCTATCAGGAGACTAGAAGTAGAACAGAACCTTCTCAACAGATTAAAGACAGGCACTCCATACTTCCAGTGAGAATACCTTATATGAATGGAGAAGATAAAATACTTTCTCCTTAAGGTGGGGAACAAGGGCAGATACCCTTACTCTTTATCTATCTATTCAACTTTGAAACCTAGTCCCCACCAAAATAGTCTGGCAATAAAATGACACAACTAGGATAGGATTGGCATGGCAGAAGCAAAATCTTTATATGTAGATGAAATGATCATCTACAGAGAAAATACTAAGAAATCTCTAGGAGCCCCTAGAACTTGTACTTGAATTTAGCAGGATTAGAAAACACAAGGTATATATAAAAATTCAGGTCTGTGTATACTTGCTATAAATGAAGAATTAGATATTGAAATTTAAAAGTTATGTAGGAGTACAAAGGACCTAGAAAAGTTAAAAACAAAAACAAAAACACTGTTGGAAGATGTTTAGTACCTAATTTTAAGACTTCTAAAGCTACAGGAATCAAGGCAGTGTTGGGGTAAGGAAAGACATATAGATCATTTGAATAAAACAGAGAATCTAGAAATAGAACCACACATATATGGTCCACTGAGTTTTGAAAGATTATTTAACATTAGCATTTTATAGAATATAAACTCAATTCAAGAGCCGAGGAAGAGATAGTGTTTTCAGCAAACAGCACTAGAACACCTAGTATCCATATATAAAAAATTAACCTCAACCCTTTTTTTCCATACATGAAAATAACTTGAAGGGATCTATGAACCTAAATAAGAAAGCCTAAAAGTATAATACTTTAAGAAGAAATTATAAGGGAAAATATTTATGAATTCAGGGTAGGCAAGAACTACCTAGGATACAAAAAACATGATGTATAAAAGAAAAAAACTGATAAATGAGATTCCATCAAAATTTAGAACTTTAAATGACATCATTAAAATGAGAAGTAGTCCTTAAACAGACCATATTTACAATACATATAATCTACGATCAGAATATAGAAAGAATAATTAGAGTTCATTAATAGACAACCCAATTAAAATGTAGACATAAGAAGATGACAAATAGCCAGTATAGCACAAGGAATGGTGTGCAACTCTAGAATCAGAAAAATACCAATCAGTACAATAATAAGATTGAATTGTGCACTCGTTAGGGAGATGAAGTTAAAAGTTTTAAAAGCTTTGTCATGACTTTTTCTTTTTGTAGGATTCTCCCCCTTTGCATTTAATTTGTCATCCCCAATGGATTCATTCTGCTGGATTTCCTGGGGTTGTGATCCTCTTTGTCTTTTCCTAGGGTATTGTTGAAAATTTTTTGGAGTGCTGGTTTGGTATTCATGAAGTTCCTGAGGTGCTCTTTATCATGAAAGCATCTTATTTCTCCATCAATTTTGAAAGATAGTTTTGCAGGGTACATCAATCTGGGTTGGAGGCTGTTTTCCTTTAGGGCTTGAAATACATCACTCCAAGTTCTTCTTGCCTTGAGGGTTTGCATTGAGAAGTCTGCTGTGATTCTGATGGGCTTTCCTTTGTATGTGATTTGTTTCTTTTCTCTCACTGCTTCTAGAATTTTGTTCTTCTATTGGATTTCTGGAATCCTAACTATTATATGCCTATGTATAGATTTTTTTTGATCAAGGCTAGCTGGAGTCCTATATGCCTCACTTATCTGTATGTCAAGTTCTTTTCCCCTCCTTGGTAATTTTTCTACCATCACTTCTGTGAACAGTTTTTTTATGTCATCTGCACTCTCTCCTCTTTCTTCATTGACTCCAATCAGTCTTTGTTATTCTTCTTTGCATCGTCTAGCAGCTGTTGGATGGATTTCTCGTGTTCCCTTACAATTTTAAAGCAATTTTTCTTTTCCTCCTCACTAATTGGAATCTTACCTTCTATATGTGAAATTCTATCCTCACATTGGTTCATTCTGCTGCACAGACTTTCAATGGAGTTTTTACCTCTTGGAAATCTGTTTGTATCTCTTTTATGGATTCCATTTGTTTCCTATGTTGGGATTCCATCATGTTCCTCAGATCCTCTATTTTTTTATCTGTGTCCTCTCTAGATTTATTAATCATGTGTTGCACCATGAGCAAAATATTTACTGTTATCTGAGTAATTATTTGATTTCATTTTTCCCAGATCCTCTTTTACTGCCAGTTCAGAGAGTACAGGTGGTTGAGTATCAGATTGTTCCATCTCATTTTCCTTTTGGGTTGCTGTAGGTGATCCAGAAGTCTGTTTTTGAGGCTTGTTTATGTGTCTTCTCATTTCCACGGGGCGGGGCGGGGGGTTGCTTCTGGCACCTACACGACTCACCTTCTCTGCCCTAGTAGCTTGAGATGGCAGTGGGGGAGCTTCCTTCCAGGTTCTGGGACTGGCTGAGCTTCTCTGCCCTAGGAGCTTGGGATGGAGGTGGAGAGCTTCCTTCTCAGTGCTGGGACCAGCTCACTTTCTCTGCCCTTGAAATATTTCTTGACTCACCTAGATTATATCGCAAATATAGGTTCATCATAAAAATTTGTAGAAGAAATGATTAGATAAATTTGGTATTAAACATGATTTTTGAGCAAATAAAATGATGCCAAAAGTACTGGAAGTGTGTGAGTAGGTGAGATGAAAAGGCCAGAAATAAATACATTAGCACATTATAGTTTATAAAATAACTTCACATAAATTATATATTTGTATTTTTTATGTTTGTTAGAGATAATGTTACTATATCCATTCCATATGGTTACACAAGTTCAGATTTCAAGATCATATCACTAATAAATAAGACAGATTAGAATTATATACTTACATTAAACAATATAATGATTTTTTCCTCTGATACATTGGCATTCTTTGACTTAATTTGAGATTAGTAACACAAGATATGCTAGGTGAAATGTCAGGATTATCAGGTGAATGATGTTAGTAACAAGTTAAATACTTTTATAGATATTCAAATATTTTCCCTGCTCCAGGAAAACAGTATTAAGCAATTTATGTGCAATCCTATATGCTACTTTTAAATTAGCCTCTTCCACGTTGCATCATCAACTGCTAACTTTCTGCTTTGGTTTTCTCTCCATAAGTGAGAATAATTATGGGATATATTTCATAAAGAAATTGTGAAATTAAATTAAATTAGATTGTATAAGTAAATATTTAGAATATTGCCTATTACAAAGTGTTGCTCAATATATAAAACTCTACTATGGCTATTTTTATTATTTTTTATTAGTACAATTAAATATACTTAGTAAAGGCCTTCTTTCAAGATAATACTAAAACTGTAACATAGATGACAGTTTTATCTGTAAATTATTGGGACTGCCATAGTTAACAACAGAAGGGTTCTTTCTTTTATTCGTTTCTCTTTTTTTGTTTTTTCCTTAAATTTTATTTAATTAGTTTATGTTTGTAGTACATACATTTTATAATGATCTTTTTCATTCCTATTGATATTAATGTTAGTTCATGTTTATGCCATGTAATGTCCACATTCATTGTGGTTATTAGGACCCTGTACATGGGGATAGCTTCATTCTACCTATTTCCGTATCTTATAACTTTGAATGGATGTGGCTTATCTTTGATGGTTTTCTAGGGTGTGCATTAGCCTTAAACAAGAAATCTAAGAATGAATGTATCTTGGTTGAAACTGGGTTTGACCTATAACGCTAAGTTTAAAAAGGGTATTAGTATAAAACACATCAGAACTTAAAAAGAATCATAATATTTCAGTGATTAGGAGGATATTATATACAATCTGGTTTCTAACCTAAACTCATAATGTGAATAAATACCTAGTTCTTCATACCCCTTTACAGGAATTGTGGAAAATTTAGTAATTTCTTGCACTTAGAAAGATTTGATGTGCTTTATGATTTGTTTTAACAGGGATTTGTTTCCTCTTCACCCTCCATATTTCTTCAAGTTAGATTGTGCTCAAAGATATCACTTATATATATATATTTTTTTCCACTTATATTTTTAATATAGGAGTCCCTAACCAAGACATTGAAGTTTAATGCCAATACTGTAGTTAGGAAAGAGCACTTGGACAATTTCTAAAATTTAACTTCATTTGCAAAGGGATTGATAGTAACTCCTACTAGGAAGAAAAGAACAATTACTACATTTTCCTAAAAGACTTTACATGTAGAAATATCTCCCAGTCTCTGATCTTATCTGCAATCTTTTGTCAGATTCCTCAAGTAAGAAGTAATGTCTCCCTATGATTAGTCTGAATAGTGGATCTCAATAGCACTAAAATTAACACTTTGATCTGATCATAGATTTTTTTTTAATATATCCCCCTTTGCTATCCTGGAAATGAAAACAAAGCTCTGGAAGGTGCAAACCCTTGAGGAAATATTTTTGTTTCCCATTATACTTATACAGTTTAACATACCTAAAATCAGCAGATAAGTACTTTCTAGTGGCCCGGTATAATTGATTCTATAAAAGAACAATTTACACACTGACCAGCAGAAATAATACATTTACCTGGAGCTGCGACCCTGCCCAGAGCTGGAGGCATCTTGTAGGCTCAGTCATGGTGCTTTGGGGTGTGCAGTCCCAGGTGAAGATTAGAGAGTTGAAGAGAAACCTAATGGGGAGAAAGAGACTGAGATCCACACAAGTCCTTAGCTCAGCTTGGGACACACTTCTGCGACAGCGTTAGTAACTTTAGACTATGCCATCCAAACAGGGAGACTGACGGTATCTTCAAGGAAGTTACTCCGAAGAGCAAGAGCCCCATGCTACCCAGGAACTGGGCAGCATCCTGCTTGACTCTGTCTTAGGACAATATGAAAAATATTTTAAAAGGTTGATTTTAATACTGTTTAAGTATAATATATCAGAGAAATAAAATGAAATTTATAATAAATTATGTCTATTTCATAAAATTAAACATAAATTATGTTTATTTAATAAAATTACACATTATGCCTTAATGGAAATGTCAAGTGATTTGCAGCTTTTTTCCTGATAGATTTGTGTTTAAGAGAATGAGGCTATCATAAATCATTCTGTACAAGTGTAAGAAAACCAACCACAGAGGCATAGACACTAGAAAAACAAGTTTAGAATAGCTAGTTTAAAAATCAGACATATTTGTATATGATGAGAGAAAGAGGGAAATAGTTTTAAATTAATTAAGGCTAATGGGATAGGGTGATTAAAATATTGACAAATTGGAAACAAGGAAGTAAGAACTCATAAATAAACTCAATGTTTTCTACAATTACACTGTAAACAAAATTTCTTCAGCTGTGATATGGATGTCAGGGAGCCACTATGCTTTTGAGTGATTTCTATGAAAATTTCTGTTTCCTTCCCTGTGATTGGGACTCACTGGGGTGCACAGTGCCATTCAAGCTTGCCTGTACCCAGGTAGGTGCTTGTGTGGCTCATGAGTCCTGTTATCCATTTGTCCCTTTAAATTGCACCCAATGTTCTCCACATAGAGTGAAATAATGCAGTGAAGGATGACAGCAATTAAATTTATTATCTTGAAATCCACCACATTTCAAG